>NC_049980.1:18609911-18633544 GCF_000003815.2 Branchiostoma floridae | reverse complement strand
GAGCAGAGCATTCACTATTGTTATCAATCCTGTAAAGGAAAGAAAGGTACAACACGGACATATGTTAGCAATGAGACAACTCAGTTGATGCAGATACGCGTGATAGACCCTGTTCTGTACAATGGGGATAGACATCATTTAAGTCCAGGTCAGATACAGTATTGTTACACGTGATGTTGATCACTAAGCCATGGTTAAACGTATCAACTTAATTTGGCTGACCAACAAGGATGTGTCCTAATTACAAACTGTTGATGAATAAATAATATTCGGCAACCGGTCATTCTACATGTCTATACGTTTTGATACGCCTGATATGGGGAACAATCAAGGGTTTTGTGGATAGCCGTTTGTATTGATATTTTTGATATTCTATATGACACGGCGCACAAATTGATATCAATATATAGACGTGATGGAATGTTTTGCCTTACGATTATGACCACAACAGCATAGCAATGTGTAAATGACAATGTACTAGCTTTGTGAGATTTAAAAGGGCATATCACATCACATCACATCACATCACATGATGGTCAAATACAATGATTTGTTCTCTATGACACACACTATGAATAATCTAACAAGCTACTGAGACCTTACCGACAGAACTCCACACCACGACATGTATACGTAACTTTCTCTACCACTTATTCCAAGAATGTCTGTACAAACCTGGTACTATTGATATGGTTTTGAGTGCTCTCAGGACTCTGAACGTCCTGATGCCTGTCAAATTTCCTAAGTCAGATAATGAAAATGTGACGAACCTGAGTGAAAAAAGGCATAAAGTGGGTTACGCATTTGGTACAAACCTGGTACTATTGATATGGTTTTGAGTGCTCTCAGAACTCTGAAGGTCCTGATGCCTGTCAAATTTCCTAAGTCAGGTACCGACAAGGTGACGAACCTGTTGAAATAAATGCACCACATGGGTTAGATGTATCCACCACGAGGCAGTGGATTGTGTTTTGGTGTTGACATGATGTAGGTTTTCTCACACAGTTCTAGATTTTAAAGTTATCTCGGATAAGAAGTGACATATCGCCTAACAACTTGCTTAGAAGATAGCTTGTGGCGTCTTCCGTCCAAATTCAGAGTGAATGAAATCAAGTAATAATGTAGTCGGTTTTGTCGATATGATCAAGTTTAGAACGCGTCTAGTCTGGACTCGAACAAATGTACAACGATATGGTCGCACTGGATGATAACTGTACTATGTATATTCTGTAGAAGCCTGATGTATCATTATCAATATCGTCACATCCAGCCTAGCGACAAGGAGAAGCCTTGCTGTGTATGCAGCATACAGGTGGAAGAGGTACTTACGCTAAACATACTACTAAGAAGTCCAACCAATTCCAAGGATCTCTGAGATAGGTGAACTTCGTGAGGATAAATCCTCTTGCGATGATTTTGACAACCATCTCCAAAGTGTAGATCCCTGTAAACACCCACCTTCGAGGAGATACAAAGAGACGTTAGGTGTCATCAATGATTTACATGCAATTGTAATCATTCGGATGGTTGTTATCTTCAGCTAGTTACAATGTAGACAAGTTATACGTACAAATTCCACAATAGACATTTCACAATTCCAAGCGTGCATGTGCAGCCGAGATGCATTTTGGACAGGGGACTTACACTTGGATCTTAGACTACAATATGTGCACATGCGTGCTTAGAACTGTGAGCTGGTTCATATGGTACTAAAATGTTTGAGGAATCAGTTTAGGCTCAAATTTGAAGTAAGCTATTATCCTCATATATTCAAGTAATTTGAGTAAATTCAAACCAGTACTGAAAGCCAAGCATTGAGTTAAAAGAACAACTTACTCTGAAAGTTCAATCGGGGTCGTCAGGGCAAGAAACACGCAGTTCACTACAATCGTCAACATCACAGCAATGTCAAAAAATGTAAGATTATGTCAAGGAAAGTACCAATTCTTCAAATCAGCAACACAAACGCCTGGACCAGGCAACTCATTGCATCTTACATATATGGAAACAATGAATTCGAAGTTAAAGACATTCCCTGGGCTAAACAAATTTTCTTTCATCACATCATCATCTCAAATTTTCAAGAGTAAAAATCAAACGCAGTGCCATGTTGTCTGTTCTTACACAGAAACTTTAGAAAGGACACAAATGCGCACCCGTGTATCCAGCACGAGATGAACTCCCTTTGCGTGACACGCTGAGTTAATCCTAGAAAGGTCTACAGAATACGTAAAAGCCGTCCCCGTCCCACTGAGACTAGCGCAGACTCCGGGCAGACCGCACCAGTACAGGTGAATACCAGAACCCTTCAGACGGATGTCTCAGGAGATAAACTCCGACATCATGGGGCAACCTTTAATTATTGATAATGATTTCAAGGTCACCACCAGAACGCTCCCAGTCACTCCTGGGACCTAAGGCGTGTCAAAGCCAGTTTCAATCCTATTTTCGGCGCATGCAACACTTCGTTCTTTGCTATTGCTTCGCCCTTTTGAGAATATTTTCCTGATATGTATTTCGTCAGGCCATGATACAAAGACTGTGATCATTAGATGGTAACGACTGTAGCCGGAAGTAACATTGATGAGTTAGGTCCCGGATGCATCCGTTTTGATTTTTACATCATGAACGGGGCCTTATACTATACATGGTGAACCAATGCATTACATCTCTAGGTCCGGATTATGATTAGCCAATCTAAATTACGTGTCTGGCAGCTCTGCCATTGGTCAGGACCCTTCGAAGGGAGGGGGGCAATGACCATTTGTGTTACACAAACTAGGTTCGGGTGCACAGATACACAGGCTGCCATGCTGTACTAGATTTCAATTATGCAAAATGTATATTTCCATGGATGCAACTGTCTTTCAGATGACAAAAGCAGTCGGTACACTCCTCTAATTGAGGTATCCAAAAAAGTCGTGTTTGGGGGATAACTGAAGGAGGGGGGGGGGCATTACTGCGAGGGAGTGGTGCAATGATACTAACGACTATTGATCGCTTCTCACTTGTAATCCTGTCCTTGACCTAGGTATCATTGATGAAGACAACAATACCTAATCGATCGTACTGCACTGAGTGTTTCCATGACACAACATATCATCTACAAGCCGTATTGGTTACAATATACCGGGCTGATACCTGTGCGTACATTGCGGCATCTTTGAGACGGGCATACGGTATCTGATAGGTCATCTTTTTGTGCATCGCCGTTGAGTCATTAGCCTAGCTGTGGAAGAGTTATTGATGTAAAACGTAAGCACGAGTGAAATAGTGTCATACAAAACTATCTTGTCGAAAGTCTATACTGCAGCGACATCTACCGCTCTTTTATAGTTAGTACATGTAACCATAGTTGTGAAGCAGTCGATGGGCTTTAGAAAGTTATTTTAGGCTGTTAAAGCCCGGGAGAGAAGGGATTCGTGCGTACGTACGTTATAAGGCCCCCACTACATACAGTCAACGGGCTTCTGCTGTATTTGTTTATTGCCACAAGGTCGTCGATTTAAAAAGCGCGAAAAGGTCGAGCGTATTTTTCACATGAAAAGCTACCCCCGCCAAATACGGGAAACTTGTACGATGATCGAGAGGAGAAAGCCGGGCGTATCACGGCCGGTAATGTCACCAGCTGTGCCAGGGGATGAAGACAGGAACACATTGCGTCATTTATGAACCTCGTGTTAACTAGCTTATAAAACTCAGTTCAACATTTAGAATTTAGATGCTCGGGTATGCTGTTTGTTCTTTTCCATCAATGTTGCTTGGAAGTTAAGTATTTAGGCTGACCTGGGAGGGGGTGTGATGTGGGAGTCTTTTGTTTGGGCCTCAACTGGAAAATGAGTCGATAATAGAGCAGCTTTCCTCCTCAGGCAACACGTTATTTTCCATTGAACACCTGGGTAGTGAGAGAAATCGCCCGAAAATCCATACGTATTCAAAGGAGATATTATTTTCTCATTTCGAGGGTTGCTGGAGGATCAAGCGGCCTTAAGTGACTCTATAGAAACAACGGTGTTGCCTACCCACTTATCCTAGCGGCTATCCCATGGGCCTGGCGTAGGGAGGCTTCACCCCCCCCCCCCCCAGTTCCACTAGCTGTCCCACTAAAAACCATTGGCCTGATTCCGACAGCCGAATCCTTGGCTTATGCATCCAGCATACCTCTCCTCTTTTCAGTTTCTCACTGATAGAGTTCAAGTTGGGGAACGATGATCAATAACTTGATCGATCTTCACGATCTGCATCTACATGTACTTGACACTTTCAAGATATTGATTATAGCTGCTGGCCTGGTCATATGAGTAATGCCAATAAAGCCGGGCTCACCGAACATCAGCTTTGTGTACCATAATTCTTTAAAACTTCCCTTTTGTCGTTTTGCGTCAAGACGATGTCTATGTAAATAGAATTATTTGCTAACCGAGGATCTTGAACTTTGACCTATATCACAGTGCTTCGCGCCGCACTCGCAACTGTGAGACTTATTCGGGCATGAACAACATATACAGGTTGTTCATCATACGAAAAGTTTTTCTTCTCCCTACACTCGAACGCTAAACAACCATGTTCGTTTCCATAACTTTCTCGTTGCCATACGAATTGGTTTTAGAATTCAACACACATGAACATGTAATTCTGTGCAGCCTTAACAAGTAGTTTTAGACATAGATGAAAGCGATTTGTTATAATTCAATTCTGGTCGAACCTGCCGTGTACAGTGTCTGTCAGACCTGGTAATTGGTTGAACGTTGGCGCCGTCAATACAAGACGTTTGATCCTGTGGGACTGTGCAGACGATCCTTATTGGCTGAAACATAGTGGATACATGGCCTCGGTATTGTTCAAAGTCACGGAATAACGGAACTGCGCAATATTGTCTGGCATTGAATTGTCGTCTGTGATAACTTAGCTTGACGAAGTAAGATAGGCCGTGTGCCCCTGTCATTCAGAATATCCCCTGATATTTCCATCAGAGTTCTACTGATAGAAGTGTTTTATGATAAGTGTTTTATGATGTGTTATATGATTGCTGACAGTTGCGGCAGCAAGATCAGATTTTAGCAGAATTGTGTGGTTTAGAAGCAGCCGAATTGCCAAGAGGTCCCCCACTGTAAGTCCACTCTATACCTCAGCTCCCCTCACATTTCTTTCCTTGTTGCAAAAGAACGAAGTGCGGTACAGTTTTGATACGACGTCTTTTAACTGTCTGGAATCCTCATGCTGTGCAAATGTAATATTCCTCTGACAAACATGGGTGGCATGCCAATCCAAGTCTTCTGGTGTACTTCGATGCTGACGCAGCACAAACACATCCAATAGGGTTTGCGATGGAATATTACAAGTTTTAAGACATGACCACTCATGGGGTCGACACGGTGAGGTCTAAGGAGGTGAGGAGCCGAAAATTAATGAACCCGCGGCTTTCATCCATAGAATTAAATCAGTTTGGTCCGAGGTGATGAAATGTGATTCGGCAGAACGGAATTGATAATAAATTGATGATGAGTATGAAAGGGCTCATCCCGTATAGTCAAAGTCAAAACAAAACAATTCCTAAAGATTGATTTGACACCATCGTAGCGAAACAAATACAAGATAAAATAGAATAGAAATGAAATGAAATAGATGAAACGTTTGCAAAAGAACCAACAGTTTGTAGAGTTCATTTTGTTTTGCTTCTATATCTGTAAAGTCTATCTTTGTTAGTTCCTTGATATCATTTGGATTCGTGGCTGTACTTGTTCAAGAATTATGCATTCTCCGCGCCATATTCTGTATATGGCCTTAAATATTTAAAAATGATGCAAAGAAGGATTAATTAGAAGGTTAACATGATACCATTCACGACGTTTTCCTTACGACAGAATTATTAGGCCTTGATAACCACAAGGCAATTGCTCAGTGTCAACTCAATCCTTTTTCCATTCATTTCTATACCGTCTCACCCTTTACCTGTTCATGTAACAATGTATTGTGTTGGGTCAACATCCAAACACAAAAAAACAGAGTGTCTACAAGAACACATAGACCTGGATTTAAACTAGAGCTATCTACCACTCAAAAATCACGACTACGGTATATCCAGAACACGAGATATCAAAAAACGGAAGTTCCACTACAGGACCTTAGATGGTCGCTAGGGCGCTAAGTATGAAACCTGATCTTCGTTTTGCCGACCCCTACCCACATACCGAATATCATCAGAATACATCTAAGGCTTCTTGAGTTATACTGTTCACAGACACACAGATAGACAAACACGCCGAAATAGTACATGGTATAGGCTACTTGTTGTTTGTGTGCAAATGAAATGCCGCCTCGACAACATAGCATAACTCAACAGTCTTTTGTAACGGTTGAGCTTCATGTATTCTTGATAGAGGACTTGCAGCATCTTCTACAGAAGGACTAGTATTTGCACGACTCTTAAACAGTCACCAGGCCAAGGTTTAACCATCATCCCTTTCCTCGCTATTGCATTCAGTAAGTATTTGCTATCTGCCCTTCTGGCCGTTAAGAGATCAGATTGACAAATCACCTCGAAGGGACCCCTGCAGCATCCATCGGCGTTTGCCGGCAGTCGGATGTAGGAACGCCCGCAGCGGGCTCTATAGTACCGACATTGATGAATGATGCATTAGCCCTAGGCTTTACACTAGCAGCGGCCCATACATTTCTAACGAGATGGGGTGTGCTTTATAAGGGCAATGAAGCTTTGGAAAAGGATATCTATGTACAGCTATGTAGATGGCGATGCGGCGGAGCTTGTTGAATGGCGAGAAGATGTAGAGAGATCTGCTGGCGCTCATCCGATGGATGTGCCTCCTCCCGGAGAAGTGCTTGGAGACGACGCAGAACGTCTACAGAAACAGATTTAAAACATGTCTTACTTAGGATATAAAATCAAAGTACAAGATCGCATTCTTTCGATTTCTCAACAGATGTATATTTTGTTATATCACATTGCTACAAATGGTAAAAAGAAAGATCTGCAAAATTTTGACAAGAAAGCTACGAATCTCAACGCATGGAACATATCAAATGCTAGGTATATATTCTCTACTGAAATAAAAAGACTAATGAACTATTGATGGATAACTCAAGACTAATGTATCCATAAATACAGGGATCCTTATAATATAATTATTATGAATATCATATTTATGCGGTATTTGGCTAGTTGGAATGTTAGTAAGTACGTTTTCAGGTTATCGTCTTCTGAGACGGTGGTGTATGGTAAGAGGATTGTTCGCAGGAATAATTGTCTCACGAATCTCAGATTTTGCGATCTGCATTACCATCAAGGGTTTCAGATCGCACATTAAGTGAGATGTTGACGGCACAGCAGGGATGACTTCTGATTTATCACAAACGAGGCCGTGATACGCTCTGCCTGTGTGTAACGACCTCCCACTCATGTGATCTGATCGTTACAGCGACTACTAAGGGAGGGGAAGAGAATGGTGCAGAAAAACGACAACTGGAGTAGAGCGTTTTCAGGTGATGCCAAAGGGACATTTACATGGACGATGTACATTTGTATTTCAAGCACAAGAGTTGTCTTACAGAGATCTTCTGCCCCATCCATGTAACATGTCTCTCCCCCTCTCTCTCTATGTATATAAATGTTTTTTTTCTCTATACTGACGCTTAGATACATATTTTTTTAATGGTCTTTAATCTATCGTAGGCATCTGTATGATGGTAACGATTTTAATTCACAACTTATAGCTCATTGCTGTGATTCCTAAATGTAGTCTGATGGGATTGTTCCTGGTTGCTGCTACCCATAACTCAATTTTTTTACATCTTCCACCTTTTCACGCAAAGGAGAAGCCTACTCTTCCCATGAGTCACAACTACAAGACATGTGGCTGCAAAACTGCATCTCGTCTGCTCGAATAAAGGTCTTTGTCATGTCTATAAATCATTACCTTCTAATGTTGCACGGAAGTCAGGGCCATGCACAACTTCACTGCAACTGTTTATGGAATACAACATTCAACGACTAGAATTGACTTAGTTTTGTACACGGAGCTTGTGCTAAGTAATCTCTCGGCACAGCTTGTCGGTGAAGCCGTGACGAATGCGAAACGAGAAGGTTGCTCTTTGCTACGATCTTGTCTGCCATTTTGATTCTGGTGCTTTGAACCTAAATGCAGCAGTAGCCTGTCCTGTCGCGGGCTGTTTGTCTCCCTCACGGCCCGGGAAGTGTTATCTCGTACACAGCACGTCACGCCTGCGCACGAACTGACGCACAAGAAGGTATCATACTCGTTTCAGGCGCCTTTAGTAAGCGAGTTAACAGCCAATCCAGGGACTCTTCAGACCGTCAGAACTACGTTACCGCTACTCTCCTTGTACCTATCGGGGAATACCGCTTGTTACGAGATTTAATAACTTGGGACACTACCTTAGATTGGACGTTTTCCACTTGCAAGTGATACCGTTCGATCATTTTCATCAAATCAAGTGCTTAAGACTAGCGGTACTTTGTTTCGCCCTTGAGTTGCTTTCCGTGACAAGGTTATTAACTACCCGTAGATCTTATTTGAAGCGTTACAAATGCTGTGACGTGACATCTTTAGAGACGTCTGGGAAATCATGTATGTAGTAGAGACTTGTCTTCAGTGTGCCAGCATTGACATATAGACACGTATACGAATATATAACTACCAGATATAGAGGATAAGCGGCCCCTATTTCCAAGTGCACAACCGTTTAACGTGACAACTTTTGTTTCAGTAAATAGTGTGCCAAGGCACTACAGCATGCCAATCTATCAAGTCATTTGATCTGCAGCCAATCGTAAGACAGTGCAACATTCCCGGAGCACCTGTTCCAATGTGGCCTAATCTGTTGAATCTCAGCGAAACTCTGTATTTTTATTCAAATATTAATCATGAACGAAACAGGAAATTCTAGACATTTTTGTCGAATGTCAATCTTACAGTTTTCAGGAGGTGTTTGTGATATGTCAATCATTTTTCAGCAACGCGTAAGTAAGTTATCTCACGAAGCGATCGTGATTGGCCGTCACACTGGAACAAACGATGTAATCCTGGTTGATGTCTTAAAAGCTACAGTTGAAATACCCAATAGCATTCTGCACACGAAACTACGTTTCATACGTCAAAAGCGCTCTCCCCGATTGAAAAAAACCCAGCCTAATACAGCAAACAAAGTCCTGTCTAGAATTCGACAAATTATCCCTTCTCAATGTTGGAAAACGGACTTGACTGATGACAGGTTTGTGGTGTTTAGCTCCTGGTGCTTGTCCGTAACATTACAAAAGGAGATGAGTTGTCCACAAATCATAGACAGGAACGGGGGTTTGACAAATTGCTAGTTGGGGGGAGGGTGGTGGGGGTGGTGGGGTTCAGAAGGTTCAATTATACGGCACAGCAACTACGAATAAGAATATCGCTGAATTTTTGCAGATTTGTTCCGAACACTTAGGTATTTTCATTCGAAGTGTAAGTTCCAGAGGTGGATTTTCCTCCTAGTCTCCTTGGTTTCTGCCCTTGTTTGACTACACCTTTCTTCAAAAGCCGGACAGGTATAACAGATATTGTTATCAGCGGCGCCGATCTGAAGAAAACGCGGAGAGAATCTGACCATGAGTCAGGGCTATAATCCCGTGGCTATAAGCTTATTCCCCCGACTTGTTGTGATATCTTTCCCCGCCTTACTAGTGCTCTGCGTGGCGCCATCATATTCATCTCTCTTAACTCTATCGACCCCTAAGGCCTCCCAAGTTTAACCGATAAAGAAATGAAATTTAAAAAAGGAAGAAAAATCGAGAACTTCACGACCGTTGACGCATCACACGTAGGTTGAAACCTGGTACTGTTAGTTACGTTAAGTCACAACATCAAAACAGCTGGGCTGTTTTTGTTGAAACCGCACCCTTTTCAAAACCACTCGCCTTAGCAGTAACGATATTGTATCAGATACTCTTTTGTTTTCAAATGCATGTGTATAAGTTTGTCCGTTAGAACGGAAAACAGGATCTAACCACCTGCTTGCACACACAAGCAGCCATTCTAACATACGCTAACGCCACACTAGATCATCTACTTCTAAGGAAAGCTTGTCGTGCCCCCTTTCTATATAGAGGGGTATCTGTAAAGCCCTGGTGCAACACTAATCAGCATTTATATTTGTTTGTCATAGTTTGGAACGATAACTCCGCCTGCTATACCCCCACCTCTGGAACTCTGTTACCGGTGCAGAAATGATTATGATGGATTTATAGTTGAACCGTGTCATCATAAGACCAACTCCACACGTACACGTTGAGGTTAAGGGGAGACAAAGAAGGCAATACAAAGATATGGGTTGTAAATATTTCATCTCTATAAGATATGCGCGCGTAGGTTTCGTATTCTTACATTGTCCTTGAATGGAATTTGTATGTGGCACAAATCTCGTGCTACCTTCTGTTTGATAACAACGAATTCATGAAATAAACATACAGCTACTTTCTAACGCCGTGGAGTTCTTCCTTTTTTCGACAACATCACAAGTTGACTAACGTTTGTAGCGAGATCAAAGATCTTGAAAACACTACTTAAAAACCGTAAGAATCAGAAGAAAGCTGTTGAAGCCCTAAAACAGATCACTTGTAAATGCCTTAGTCGTCTGCCGTATGAAATGTCTGAGAAATAAAAGATCGTACGTCTAAGGGAAAAGGCTGTTCGACAACTTTGTAGGCACGAAACTATGCCATATACTTTTATCATAGCTCATAGGTCATAGACTTGGCAAGGGATCAAATCTAAAATCAAAACGTTGAACTTTTAGAATTGTTCCTAGAACAGCCGTTTCGAAGTAGAGACCATCCCAGCGACACTGTTTCTTGTGACAATTTAGCGTCGACATTGTTTAAGTCGTCATCTCTAAACACACCACACACACACTCATCACACCCAATAAACATGTTACCTCTCCATCGGTATCTCCATAGTACTCCAACTTAAGATCAGGCCATTTAAAGACAGACATCTCGGAGAAACGTCTGACACGGGTCGTACGGACCACGGGTGTTCTATGGAACGCCATTCGGTAGCGGCAACGGAACGCCATTCTGTACGTGTACATATTCTCAAAATGGCGGCATGACAAACAATCGTTTCCGAGGATAGAGCAAACCTTTTCATCATCGAACAGACACATGATTTGTCTTCTGTTGCTGTACCTTTGTTTGGAAACTGACGTCATGGTAGGTAAGGGATGGTGCCTTTACATGATTTACTACTGACGACTCGTAGCACGTGGCATAGTCATGAGCCGTTTCTTTCAACCCACTTTGGAATATAAACAAGTTTGTTTGCAGCCGACCAACTCCCACCAACCAGCCTCGTACTAAAGGGCATTGAAATGCTAAATTGCGTTAGCCATATACGCTACGTGAGTGAAAGTTGGTTGCTATCCGTCCACCACTTGTAGGTCATGTATTTTGAGAAAGAGGTGTCTACCTAACTCAGAAAATCATCAAGTCGACAGATTTGCAGTAGACACTCTATGATGACCCACAGGCCTAACTTTCTAACAATCTGTAGCTTAACATTGAATTTCTCTCATAAATTACTAGTACATTGCATGAGTAGTACGCATCACCAGGTGTACAAATATTCTGCTAGATTTACCAGCTTCTCGCGGGGACGTCTCATCTGCTCATATTGTACCAGTTGATTTGTAAAACAAAATGGTGAGCAGAACAAATTTTTCTTGAACTGCGCCAGATTGCAGAGTATGATATGGTTCATCCTATTTCCACCCGCTTTAGCTACTCAAACAAGGCCAGGAATTCAGACAATCCCTTTGTGTTTTCAGTGCTTTTAGGACAGGCCATTCACTCTCTTATGTAGTTGGCTAGGAACTAATACCGTAATGAATAAATAATTGATTGACTGGTAAACGGATAAACGTTACTGTCACTACATCTCTCTTGACTGAGCAATATCATTGACATGTTTCAAAACTGGTTTCCATTCTGGGACGAGAGCTTTGGAGTGTCAAGCTTGTGTAGATTCTCTCGGCAAAATGTCCGCCTTGTTTTTGAAAGGTCAGCCAATGATAACTCTTTTTGACGTGCTACATCATAAACCAAAAGTAGATTCGTTTCTATTGTGTATGACGACCTTTCAACTCTAATGGGTGGTGGTTTTCCGTACATTGCTATTTTGTATAGATTGCTAAGATGTAGTGAATAGATAGTTGACAGGAACGGTAAGCCATGTGATCACTGTCCTTGGTACTGACTAGTGTTCTCCTACCATCCGCGCATGTTCGTCCAGTCACGTATCCATGATGATTTGACATTAGGGCGCTAAACATGGCATCGACACCATCAACTACGATGTCAAATCGAAATGAATCTGAAGCTACAGAATAGAAACCATAAATTACAGGGATAACGGTAACAGTAATTCATCACTCTCCATGCACAAATCGATGCTCTATTCCGTGTACAGCATGGCCTGAATGAGTTTCTAAGTTGCCTAAAAGGAAACAGTAACAGACTGTAAAGTATTTATTTATTTATGTTAAAATAATGCAGACACAAGAGCTGGAGTTTTTGAACGAAGTGTCGTTTCTGTGTCCCGTGGAGGTGTCGCAACGTTACATTGCATGTGTATTTACAGTGGAAATGGCATTCTATATTGCAAGAGCATGCAATTGATCAGTGAAGGTCACTCGTTGACAGTGACACGAACTAATGCTTCGCCATATTGCAGTGTGTAACGTTACAAGTAATTGCAAAGATAGTCTATCCTCGCATTGACACAAGAATGGCGATCGAGCGGTCCAGGAATAATGTATGCTATTCCTTGTCTCCACGCGATCGCATCAAACCGCATACGTATACGGACAGAGAAGCCGTGGGGTCTCACAAAGCACGCTTACCGTACACGTAAAGGAATAACTGATGACTGTGTGCGTCTAAATATAGCTCGTCGTATAATTGGATTCAAGACCTAAGACTCACGCCTTGATCACTTTTCACAAGTTACCGTAGAAGTTCGGTACGTTACGAACCACCTTCCCATATTCGTTTGCGCTGAACCTACCTCTTTACATATGCAGGGCGGTCGTCTTCACAATGGGACTTCTCTTTTTGAAACAGTATATCTTGGCAAGTAAAAGAGACATGTATGAAAAAATAGGACGAATTGGGCACAAAATGACACGTGTTTTTTTATCCGGACCGATGACACCTTTGCAATCCAAAGGGTCGATCGAAAGCTCGGACAAATTAAATCCCTAAATCGATAGTGGCAATCAAGAGTAACCAACTGTGTCGTCCTCAGTATAGTCTCTATCATTCTCGCTATCAAACAAACGACACATTCGGGCACCCCATCGCCTCTTCGTTCCTTTGAAATTCCTCTCGGTTTCCAGATAAGACCTTCCACAAAAGGAGCGAAGTCGTAACATTAAGGTTACCCAAGAAAAGACGTATTCAGGTTTTTAACACATGATTTCGATCGATAAGGCAGAGGGACGTGTATTCCATGCATTAGAGGATTTCCATTTTTTTCATCCCGTTTCCTTCGCCGCTAGAAAAATGTTCATAAGTACAATATGACAGAGGAATGAGATTGCTCGTAGAGCTAGACAGATGGACAACGAATGATAAACGAAGCTTGCAAACATGTTTGATGTAGCGGTAAATGCCACCATAAATATTCATAGAAACAGATCGAAGCGCGGAATATTCTACCACAATGAACAGTGCATCCCGGAAAGGTTTTACTCCGGGAAAGTAGTGTTCGGCCTGGCCGAGTTTGCTCTCATCAAGAAAGAACATTACTCATTACTCATTAATGTAACGTTCAAAGTTAAAACCCTATCAACTGTGACATGACCACACTGGTAGTAAACTCTGGAACAAATCACGTAAACCACAATCATAGGAAAAGATCGACTGTTACGAAATGGAGTTAAGCTAGCGACATGCAGGAAATTTAGATCAGTAGCAGTCTGTACATAAAGTTGGATGATGCTACAAAACAACGGTCGTGTTCATGGAAGGCGACAGCTTATGTTGCGAGATGCTCCATTGGGTGCTGCACCTTTGCACTTAACGGCCAACGCATTCACGATCAATTTGAGAGATCTCATAGTCAGCACTGTGTGATTGCTTCAACGATAAATGAGGAATAGTAAATGTATGAAAGCTGCAGACAGATCCCCTGGTTGTTTATTTTGCTATATTATAGGACACAAAAAGCTATGCGCTAGCAAAGCTGTTGGTTAGGCTTGAAAAAATGTTGTTTTCTGTTTGGGGTCGGTAGGTAGGATTATCTTTTTTTTTTACTTTGGCCAAATCTTTAGGGATACAATACAGTTTAACAAAGCAAAACTGAAATGGCAAGCTTTCATTTTCGACATGATGTTTACAAATGTGTGAATATTTATAGCATTCATTAGATAGGTGCATTGCGCATCTGAAAAACACGTTTTTGGTTCAGATCAGCCCATTCCAATATATTGGAATGCGATTGGCCATCTCTGATGACAACGATGAGACTCTTCGCTTAAAATGCAAATTTGGCACCAACATGGAGGTCAAAACCTACCAACATGGCCGTCAACACCTTCCTACTTCATTGATATAAACAGTGAGTAAAACACCCTGTAAGTGTTACTCTTCGTATGGATAAATACACAGCCAGAAACGTACTTGTGCAGCAAATTCTTGCAATATTGTAACTACTAGTGTTGCATATCTCAAATACTGCAAAATCCCCGGTCATAATTCCATCGTACGTCATATGTTTGACAGTAAATTGCTGGGCGCCATTTTCTGTAACATAGTTACGTCCTTCCGTCCCTGTGCTCCTATTAAGTTCACCTACGGATCGTTCAAGTTGTATATCAAACCCTTAGGTTGTGAACCACCAATTCTTTCTTCATGCAGAATTTACAGTTATCGACCATATTTCTCATCAAGTGTCGCCCTGGACCGTGAAACTGTCAGACGACAACGGGCCCTGCCTACAGTTTTTATGACGTTCTGTAAATCTTCGCTGATGACCGGGCTTACCTATTAGGCATGCCATCGATTCTTCTTTACCTTCACCAAGAAGACAATGTTTTCAGTGCGTTTGTTTTGTGTATGTGTATGTGTGTATGTCTGTGAACAGCATAACTCGAGAAGCCTTAGGTGGATTTTGATGATATTCGATATGTGAGTAGGGGTCGGGAAATGAAGGTCCAGTTCGATAATGGGTCCCCTAGCGGCTTTCTAAGTTACTGTAGTGGAACTTTCCAGTCTGTTCCGTGTTTGATATTTCGCGTTCTGGACATGACGGTGTCGTAATTTGTGAGTGGTAGGTAGCTCAGGGCAGAGAGTTCGGCCCCTTGCGAGTTTTTTTTGGAACTGGAGCCAATTGTGTTTCAAACTTTGGACGAGAATAACTAAAGAACGTGTTGACGGATTGTCATACTTTTTGGCATGTAGATAGCTTAGCTACGCGATCACGCAAGGTATTAGGTCGTGGAACTTTAGTTTCCATTGCCTGACCAGGATTTGAATCTCCGCCATCTTGAATTTCTTCAAATACGTGTATCCAGCATGAGAAAGTGTATCACTCCGCTGATGTCATCAGGCACATGATCAAATGTAACAGAATCATAACGTAGGCGTTACATCTAACCTCTACAGTCCAATCCATTCTTGATATTATTTTAGTTAAGGTATAGCGTAACGTATTTTGTAAGGTATATTTTGACATGTGAGCCTCAAAACATACGTGTATAAGCCTGAAGACTCATGAAGAGTAATGATGGATATCGCTAATGGAGATGGGAACTAATACAACAAAAATTATGTGCCTCTGAAAAAGGCATGATCATAGCATGTCCACAAGATACCTCCTAAGTGGAAGGCCTGCCATACAAAGATGCTTGTTCTTGTGCTGACACCTATCCACACCAGATATCATACGGATCCATCCGCGATTTCGAGTTATGCATCCACTAACCCACAGAAAATAGAACCCTCCTGGTAAAGGTAACAAATTACACAACAGCTCAGTCACTCATGTTATTTCTAAGTGGTGCAACAGTTTCTAGGGCACACACACAGAGTATGTGGGACTCCCCGGATCGGCCCCCTGATGGCCCATGGATGAGTTACCACGCCTCGGTAGCCTCACTTCCCCCTTCCAGCGTCTAAACGAAAATCAATACGAAAACAACCCGGTTCCAACCCCGGAAAAGGGACTCATCTCTCTGAGTGAATTACGTCTAATTTTGCGGTGAGCGAGGACATTTCAAAACCTAATCTAAAAACACAGAATCAAATCTGTGACACTTTTTAGGCGAAATGTAGACGTTTGCCCGCGAGACCGACAAAGCTATATGGTCATGGTTTGTGTCCATTTGAGCCTTGAGACATGTATGGAGTGTGTGTTTTATGTACACGCACACACACACACACGCACACACACACACACACACACACACACACACACACACACACACACAGTATATCATGTCACATTTTAAAGTAGGTTTCTGATCCAGAAAAAAGCCTGTGGTACAAATACATGGTGCTACATCAATTCATCAGAAATGAGGAATGAAAACCTGAGTTCTACTTTCAGATAGAATAGATACTTTTGATTTATGTATGCCTATCGTATGCTGAATGCGTATGTCAGATGCCTGAGGGTATCTTGATACTGCAAGCTTCTGCACCTGCTACACTCTCAAATCGACAATTTACGAACTGTAAAAGTAGCATGCGCACCACATTCGTCCATTTACTTTCACACGAATCACAAATTACCATCTGCGGATTGAATGCTGAGCAACTGCCTTGACATATCAAAACATCTCGGGCCTATGGCTAGTTGAGCATATGTGTTAATGCTCTAAAACATACGATATTATTCACCGTCGATACCTTCATGTGTGAGATAGCAAGGTTGGGCCATATACATGATAGATAATTTGTACGTGTTCTGTACACAAGGCAGCCTAAATGACAAATCGATTTCCATCAGCAAGAGACGTCCTGACATTGACACAGTGTTGTGATGGTTGTGTTATGGTGCCCTTCTATGTCTAAACTATAGTTTTTATGATCGATATTGCGCTGGCAGCATTTACGTTGATGAGCGCCAGGAATATCAACTGAGTTGTTACCCGCTTGTTCCACATCACACAGTTAAATAGTGGGAGGGGCAACAGGGGACGGGACGCCATTGTATATTAGGGTAACAATGCAATATGGAAACCAGGTTGTTTGGTTAGGTACTTGTTTTCATACGTTATACCTATAATCTGCCTCCCCTTGGTAGTTTTCTGGAAAAGCATGACGTTCCGTCTCAACCACCGGTCATGCTTCCAGTTCGATAAAAGCAAGGACGTTATATAATAGTAAGAGCTAGAGAGATTCTTAAATTTCAATACTCGCACTCGTCTTGTCAGTGCATTGAATCTGCAAGGCGCAGAATCTGAAGATACATTTCCGATGGATGTTCATTCATCAAATCCACCTGTTACAGGTCAAGTCCAACACCCCTCATACGGCTTTTAGTGTCCGCCAAAGCGTTAAGCATGTAGAATAACGGCGCCATTTATCCAACGGTGTACTCAGAGATGACTACACGGCTTGATAGGCTGCCAACCGACAGGACAACCTTTCAGCGTAGCAAATCCATGAGAGCGGGTTATTGGCGCGCGGTGATAGAGCGCTTCGTGCGCGCCGCGCAGTCAGAAGTAACGACTGGGAGTGTCGCGCCGAGACGGATAACAGCAAGGGCCAGAGGTCGGTACAAAGTTGCGCCGTCTCCTGCATGGATATCACGGAGTCCAATATCCTCAAGGAGTTTTCTTGCATCTTAAGGGCTATTCATTGCAACATCAGAAGACATCATCTAACATGTCAATAGTCCAACCGACAGTTTAATCTACGCATCACCATGTCATTATGTTTACCACGTGATGAAGTTCTTAGCCGTTGTAGCGATAAGCTGACAGAAATGTATATATGGCCATACTACAGCCTGCATGAACAGCGACGATGATGATAAGAAAATAGTAGCAGTCAGTTCGTACATATCATAACATAACTTCCAACAATGAATCATTGGAATGGACAGGCTTTTCAGCAACATTCTGCGCAGCAACAGGATGAATGCTGTCATGTTTTGTATTTGTTGTCTTGTCACTTGAGTGAGCTAATCCGTAACTGCCTTGTCATTTGAAAAAAAATCCGACAATACAATTTTTTTCTGATTGCGTATTCCAAAATAGTATATTAACAAAACCGCTTGCAGAGCATTATTTCAGGCACGTTATATTGCCAACATTATGACATAAACTGTTGACTTACAAAATTTATTTCGTTATACTTGTTGTTAAAAGAAAAGAGAACAGATGGCGACATTTGGTGCAGTGGATTACGAAGAAAATCCTCTTCTTCCCAGCACTTAATTATCCACTTATAGATAAGTCCATAAGACACAGAGAGAGGAAGTCTTTTAAATCTTAAAATACCATTTTCTTACAAGACATTTCTCTCTTGTTATCTTACCGTCTTCGGTGCTGATAGGCAAATAAAAAATGAACAAAACAAGCCACACGCTACAATTAATATTGGCTCTGTGTGAGATATAGCTTCAAATGCTGAAACGGAAACGTCCTGCTGATCTTGGCGTCGCGGGCAAGTTTAGGTGTATTTGTGATTGTCACTGTCCTAAAAAAACCGTAACCTCATACAAAATCCACATATATTAGTATTGAAACGGAATATGCCGATTTGGCATAGAGTATCAAGAAACAAATGCCACTTTGTATTCGAATATGCGCACAAAAATGTTGGTCTGTGATTGTTTCTGTCCTCAAAAACCGTAAGTAACCCCAGCACGTTGATAAATGGGTGCGCCGATAATTTACAGGAATGGAAAGTAATCCCCCCCATGGATCGTGTCCCCATAAATAACGATCACGCGGGTTTGGGGAGAACAATTTTCACTGGAGGTATTAATGAAGACAGACGGGCGTTTGCGGTCCCTCATCAGATCACAACCTAATGTGTATGTGTTCGTCTTGCCATATATTTTACATTTTATCTGCAACATACCGATAAATGAGCTCGATAGGAGCGTGGATATGTGGTGAACATAACGTCCTAGACCTTACTTAGCTTACGGTAGGAAACTTGGCGCAGTCATCCTCACCAGCTTAGGTGAAGCATGATAATTTTTCAAGTAGCTATCTATACTAGCAGCGCATTGCATCCTCTTACATTGCGCCGCCGGCATGGGTCCCCACGAAATCCTCGATTCTGATGGCACTTCAGAAGAAAGCACAAGTGACACGACATACATTGAAACTCATCTAACATCACCACATGACTGTGGAAAATTATATTTGTGGCAAAAATGGGAACGTTGTGCCACTATTGCTGTAGAGAAAAAGGAATGTGTTTGCCAACACGAAGGAACCGCTCAAATCTGTCTACTTGTTAGGATCATCAGTTAATATCGTCCGAAGAGGACCTACGTACGCATGCGCTAATGAGAGGTTACTGCGAGTCATTCCGTCGTAAGGGCATCATAAAAAGTCCCTTCTGGACCATCAGACTGAAAGTTATGTGTTCTTACATGGCACGACATGGCAGGGTTATGACAATCTAGGCATCGATTGGTATGCACATTCAGCAGGTAAAGGCACTATTAAGTGTTTTATTGCAACAGGAAGTACATAATGATAACTCACATGTGATGAGTTTTTAATTCCAGGAGCAATCTATGTATAACATCATGTACACCATTTACTATACATACACTGTATATCCATAGCTAATGAGATCGAGACCATTGCATACGTATATACAGAACTAATGTGAAAACAATAATAGTTCTGCTGTACTACCAAGGATAGTCACATACATGTAGATGCCCCAAATCGATTTTGATATATATGTTATCAAGATGTATCTTCATACCAAATTGCATCACTATCCATAGATTCATAAGTTATGTCGGAAACAGAGACACATAGACACACACCAAGAACTACACCTCCTTCACGGAGATAGCTCAGAGAAATGTTGTGGTGGGTGGTAAACATTTTGTGCCGCACCGTTTTTATGATGATTTTAAGTTAAGTCCACATCTTATTTACTAAAACGATCACCTATTCACTGAATCTGTTGGCACATATGATGATAATGAATATTCGCAACATTAAACACCCCAGGACCCCATCACATCTACTTGGATATTCCGTGCGTGTCTGAGTGTGTTCTCCAAATTGGGTTAAACATTACTGCTGGGAATACACGAACGTAAGTCGGGTCTTGTGACTCTAACGTTATCGGACACGTCTATACATTATAGTGACCTATATCTGTGCTTAATGCACTTTCCTGACATTTAGAGTGTGCATAATTGAACCACATCTGTCAAAGCAATACCAATATTGGTGTAAGCATACAAGTGCCGTTTCTATCCGTTCAGACAATACAATGCTATAGGCTCCCGCTGGGTTTGATTTGAGGCCGGGTGCATTATGGTCATGTTACCGGAGGGGTAGAAAAAAATTAGTTGGCTTTTCTTTACTTTACTGCTTGTACTTGTTTATTTATTTGCCCTATGTCTCTCCTTCCCTTGTGTATACATTCCCATTTTACGCTTGCAGAACTATAGGCTGGGGTGTTCTCTTGGGTAATTGTGTCTCGCGCGTTGCATGTGGATTTCACTCGAATAACTATCCTGAGATTTTCGATGTAAGTATCATATTACTCTCATTAAAACGGTATTGTCGGGTGTGAGACTCACTCAGGTTTGTACCAGCCAACCAAGCATTCTCGGAACCGAATTCTTACGTTCTAAACAAAAGAAAATCTATGTCTTCTCATGTGACAGCCGCTTTTAAGGAGGGATTCTATCAATGAATATAACTCCTTTCAAGCCACCAACCAATACTAATGTTGTGATGTATTTCTGTGGAAGATGATAAATGTTGTGAGAACAAGACGAAAGCCATGATGGTGCACGTAATATACCTCACATCAAGTCGTAAAGACTGGCGACGGCTTTTTACACACTTCAATGAGAACGGGTCTTTGAAAGGTACCTGGAGTCTTTTAAAATCTACCTGTTGAAACGGTAAAGGCGTTTAGAAGCGCTAAGGTTGTTACCAAAATTGACTTGAATTTCACAAAAGATAGATTTACGAAAGTCGTACTACTTTTAACACATCTACCACCGGTGTTCACGTTTTGTCACCTGCTGTTTTGTTCTTACAAATAACGCGTCAGCGATCGGCACAATGTGTTAGAATAAAGGCGAATCCATCTTGTATTATCAATGAAGCAATGTGATGTCTTCATGATTTATTTTAATGGCCATAAATCAACCAAATCTCGGTCACCACTAACTTAAATGCTGATATACCCAAAGGGGCAATACTCGCGCATGTCCCGACAAATGGGCCAGTTACCATGGAGACGATGTAAACATTGTCATATTTAATTACACAAGGTCGTTATGCTACAAAACTGTCAAGATACATATAATCCATCCCGTTTGTAACAACATAGCGTAGCGATGGGATAGCACACACTAACTGTTCAAGAATACAATACAGACGACAGAGATGAAATGCTCTCGGAAGATTCTAGGGATCACCTACCGAGTACGGCATCTAGTCAACGAAACATCGGTCCGTACAAATACAACAGTACAGAAAAAACAAGAGTGCCATGTGTCACGGTCATCGGGACTAGAAAAAACTATAACGCATAGAACCGTCCAGGGAGGAGGAACGAACGGTACGCAACGAAGAAGATGGGAATGTAACATCAGAGAATGGACAGGCACGGCACCAAGTGAAACGCTGAGGAAAACAGAGAAGGAATTCGAAGGTGGAGAAAACATGTTACCAGATCTGTGGTGCCCCGACGGACAAATAGTTAGACTATTATGAGATGAAGACTAAGGGTTGTAATTGTTAAGTAAGATTTATCTAAAGTTGTTGAGCTTAAACGTTGACAAAAGCGGTGGAAATGTTCGTTTATGATGTAGATCTGAAGGATGTATGTTGTGGATGTCAGGGTTAATTTTCTGTTTTAGCTGTAGCAGTACGACTCGATGTCTCACATTTGATATATGGAATGGTCATCTCTTTTTAAAGCATATTCGCCGATAGATATATGTAAAAGCTAGGGGAGAAAGGGGGAAACATTGCGTCGATAAGAACCAAAAAGGGTTTTGCATTGTTTGTTTCTTTTTTTCCACAACAGGCAGCCCTCTCCTAAATCTCGGCTTACCATAGCCCACTTAACAACTGTTTCGTCCACTTATCACACTCCATTGGAGAAGAACGCGTTCAGCAATGTGAACGATTCCTCTTATATTTTGGGTGGATGATTGTCTGTAGAACGTACGTGACTATGTAAACAAGTACTCTTGGAGTGGTATCCAAAACCGCTAAGTGCTAGTTGGGCAGCACTTGGCATGGCAGCAGAACTGAGCTGTATTATCAAGCGAAGAGGTCTTTCATCACGATTGACATTCAGCACTACTTTCGTAAATGAGTGATGGTAAGTGTGCTCATCATCATGAATAGGTGGGACAGAAGAAAAACATGGGTAAGGAGGAAGCTAAAAATTTAAAATTTGCTATGTTTATTATACGTAACCCAGAATTGAGTGGTTTTCTGTCTCAAAGCAAGGCAGGGAGCTCTGAAATTGACCTACACATCTCTATTCTACCAATGGCAAGTTCCATCACCTATTAGCGTTCATAATTAAGGGCGTTGCTCGCAAGACAATGATGGGAATAATCTTAAATTTGGTGGACAATGATAGAAAGCTTCATATATATAGCATTTCCCGACAAGGCCCCACTTTCCGAACACCCCCCGTAATGCTACAGAAAGATGCAAAACGCCCACTCACAGATCTGTCTGATTGACCTGTGTACGGGCGGGGCGGTGAGCAGGTTTAGTGAGAGAATTTGTTACCGCGCGGTTTTAGATTGAGTGCGCCACTCGGTCTCTCAGGTTTCGATCTAGATAGGGCACTGACAGCCTGGTCCGTAGGGAGCATTGTAGACCAACACGCATAACGGCTTCTTTAGAATCTTCGGAGACTAAGAGATAACAAAATTTCCCTTCGCAAACGCTGACATCTTAACGGGCTCACTGACCAGCCACGTACATACCTATCTGATTTGAATTATAGAATATCGAACAAAATGTGACCCAAAACCGGAAAATAGCAAATAAGCAGATAAGGCATACACGTTCACCATGCAAAATCGATAAAATATCTTAGTTGATTTCTGCTGAGAGGTAAATAATTGAAGTCCAAATGGATCGAATAAACGCTCTCTCTCGTCGCTTTATCGTTAAAATTAATGGATTATTTTCCTTGTACATCGGAGTTCTATTTTCAGCTCTATATATGACCTAGAGGTCGATTGGCCTGATACATCAGCTAGCTGCTTGGGACATTGGACGACGTCATGATAGGATCAAAAATCTAGTTGTTCTTTTTCCCTGTTTTTTTCTCAACCCGCTGGAAGGCCCTCATCAACATAATAATCCCATAAAGAATAATGATATGCACGTTTCTTTCAACTTTTGTGTCAACGTAATGT
>NC_049980.1:18605323-18609811 GCF_000003815.2 Branchiostoma floridae | reverse complement strand
GGGCCGTAAATCATTAAGTACGAGGGTGAGTCAGAAAGTAATGCAAGTGGTTTCATAACAGACTCGTTTTTTGATCGAATGAGTTGCAATTTGGCACAAAGGTAGAAGCATATGTCCTCTTGATATTAAAATATCTAAATTTGTTGTTCATTATTTTATGAGTGACTGTGCTGATTTGAAGATGACCACACCCTTGGAACCCCGTCATAAGAAAAATGAGGAGGTCCAATTAACGTACAATTAACAATTTCTCTAAACCAATTTTTGCTACTGTAGGAGACTGAGCTTGCACATGTAATGAGCTGCATTTCTCTATAAGCCACATGTCTGTTTTCAACTCTAAAATGCGATCAGTTTTTCTTTTTTCGTTGCTGGTGTAGAGTGAGGTATAAGCGGTTGTCAAGGTCATGCGATTTGCGGTGTGTTTATTAAAAGTTTCTGTAGCCTACTTTTCCATTAACTAGGAAGAATAAAACTTAGCACACTTCTTGACTTTTAAACAGTTAATGACTGTGTAAAGTTTCGTTTCTTTTGGTTAATGGAAAAGTAGTCTTTTAACCAACAACTCACGAATTGTGTATAAATCAAACTTGCTCTATATCACAACTTACTCCATCCTAGCAGCTGTAAATGAGAAACCGTTGGGAGTTCAGAAATGAAAATTGGCATACAACCTATAGAGACATTTGTTATCATACATGTATAATTTCAACCTCTTACAGTAATTTTCAATGGGTCAGATTTAGAGGAACTGATCGTCTGACAAGCATATAATGGTAAGGTGAACTTGAAATCAACTCATTTGCTCATAAAATGATAAAGACCAAATTTACAAATTTCAATGTCGAGAAGACATATGCCTCTACTTTTGTGCCAAATTTCAACCCAATCGATTGAAAAATGAATCTGTTATGAAACCACTTGCATTACTTTCTGACTCACCCTCGTAAAACTAAAGTTTTAGATCTTGGTCAGACAAAAAAGCTTGTTTTGTTCTTCCTAACGCAGAAAAAGAACAGGACGTTTACGCTGAGGTGTGGTCGACATGACGTTGCAGATTCATGACCACCCAGTGGTTACGCCATCACAATACTGTCTTTCTTCTTGGACCAAACCCGTCTTAGACGATGATATGGGTTCTCCTCTTCGCTGCTTACATAATGTTCTGTGCCAAAAGTAGGTCTAGAAACTCCCTTCAAGGAATAGAAAGCTACGCCTTATTCCCCAAACAATACAAGAAAGTGACCTTTTTCTCAACTAGTCGACTACATTTACGACAGGTCTGTTTCTGTCCAGGTCATTAATAGTATTGTATTGTTTCTCCAATGGTCGGCCCAACAATGACGCGGACGGATCAGTGTTTGATTGATGTTTGGCTGTATTGACCTTGCCGTATTGGGTCACCTCGCCGTTTGGCTGACTCAAAGAAGTGTGGGTTTGCTTGTAATGTATCTAGGTTACGTGTTGACACATTTTTTCTTGTCTTTCAGAGCCTGGTACCCAGTGTTCTCTAGGTTAGAGGGCGTGTTTTATACGGTAGCGAGTGGTAGAAACAACAAGGATCTTGCTTTGGACACATAGCGGGTTGTCAGAAACTAATAGTTGAACATTTCTAAACGAGCAAAATATTACATGTGCTCATGTATATTTCCAAGATCTGGAGTTTGTTTTGGCGGATCAGGACAATATCCTTTGAGGTTAAAAGAAGGAAGATGCAGCAGAGCGCAAGCACTTGTCGCCTGCATAGATGAGATATTTCCATGAAGCATCACTGATGCTTTCCTATAGGTGTCTTCTGTATTTACTTATTTACAATGAGATAGCCAAGGCTGTTTTCATTCCCTAGTTATAACATCCGAAAAATGGCGTATTCTAATTTATGGTAATTTAACTCGCACAGTGTCATCCTACCACGGTACAGGATGATAGTTAAAATGAACATTTCTTTTTCGTTTAACCGCAAGTCAAAATCAATGAATACGGGTATATTATCGGGAACTCGGGTATTGAAGATACCCTAAAATGGAACACACGTGATTATGTCCGTGCGTCACACAGACGTACATACCCCACGCCGCAGCCAAACTCAATATGCTCCAACCGGCATTATCGCTAACAAATTTAGAACACAAAAAACGCACTTAAGTAATTTGTGGTGTATCTAAACTGACTTCGGTCTTAATTTGTATAACTTATAGGCTTAAGTTGTTCCCCAGAGTTCTTATCGAAACGAAACAGAAAAGTCTGTTGGCTTACACGTCCCAGACCTGGTGTCAATCATTCTCTTTCTGTCTGTGAAAAAGTACGAGAGACTAATTTTGATGTAAGGTGAATTTCCGCTCTCGTAATTGGTTAGAATATTAATATTGTCCGAAACAGATGTAGTTTTTGACCAAACCATATTTTGATGCTCTCTAAAGGTTGAAAATTCAAGATAGTTACACTTTAGAGGTCAATTATACGTGTAGCAAACCCGCATTCATAACTCAACTAGTGTCGTATTGGCCTGGTTCCTATTAAACATATTCAACTCACCGAGTGATGTGTTTAAAATCGAACGCTTTCGCTCCCAATGGACAACGAACCACGGACCTCTTTAGACCACGTTTTATGATTAAACTAATTCTGACCACAGTTCCAAAATTTGGACCTCAATTTCCATGTTTTTTTTCTTGTTGGACTGATAAATGAGATTATATCAAAATTCCTTTACCAAAAATTCCGTACCATATTGTTCGGGAAACGTATCATTAAAAGTTGTGATCCCTAAACCACTCTAGGATAAAGGCAAATGTCAAATGTTTGACAGAAATCCATATCCCTTAACACCAAGAACATTTCTGACAGTGTCACTAAAGAAGTCGTCGGTCCACAATGTATGTAATTTATGACCATTTGCATATTTTCGCTCCCTACCTACTTACTCTTGACAAGGCTCTTGATAAACCCATAAATACTAATGATATTATAAATACAATACCCGGTTATCAACGCTGCATTATTACACAACACTACTGATAGTATGGATGGGACAATTCATTGCTGGCAAACAATTTATTCACAGAATCACTGATGATAGATAATCTCTTGCTGCAGTGCTGCGATGTTAACAATTGTCTTTATTTTGCAAGATGACCTGTAGGTTGTTGACCCTATGATGATGATCATGACCTTGGCAGGTCCCCATTTAGAGCCTGCACTTTGCTGAATACAAAATCTTTTAATCCCAGTCTAACGTGCCAGTTGAACTTGACACACGCATAACAAGAGGAAGACAGTGGCAATTCTGCACAGTTAGACCGGCTCAACATGGATGCTTAATCTTTTAGACAGTTATGTATGTTTTTAAGAGGTCCAAAGATTTGAGCTTGTCTATGTTACATCAACTATCATCATTCCGCCAATGTTGCATAGTGGGTTCATGTTGCGCTGATGTTGTATCTTCAAGAGCAGCTTGCTAAACTCAAGCTAAGAGTCGGTTGAAATAAGCTCAACCAAGCAAGCCACAGCATTTCTTTAAAAAACAATTAAGTAGAAACGGAATATCGATTATATCAAGCAGTTTTGAGTTTATACACCTCTGTCAATAGCAGACTCATCTCGAAATAAGTGGATCACTTTAACTATTGATAAAGATTTAAAATGAGCTCATTCGAAATGAAGAATGGTAATTGGCTGAAAATATGCCTAATTGAGTACGACAGACTAACGCTGTTATCTCTGGGGAGGCATGAGTGTGTGATGTAGAGGGTCCCGCCAGGGTGTCAATATGTGCTCCCCATTTCCAGCCCCGAGATTTCAGACTAATCGATAATATCGGTCCCTCCTATTTCTTTTACAAAATATTCGCTTTACTATGCAAATGTGAGAGGTGGGGGCAGGTTATTAGTGATGGCCCGTAAGGCGGAGAATGACCTTTCATAGTTCATCACACATGCTGTACCGGTATCACGTACCGTACATTATTCAAGCCGAGAGGGGGGATATGAAAGGCATTGAAAATAGCATTTTGGATCAACTTTGGCGATGGCATTATCTTTAATTAAAGAGGTTTGATACATAGATCACTAGCTGTCTCCTTGTTCAAACCGAGGGGAGAAATATTAAATTAAGGTACAGAAAAATAACATTGACGATAAAATTTGGTGGTGGAGGTACGTTTAACGAAGGAGGTGCAAGGAATGAATGATAGCCTAAATTGTACATTCAGGCCCATTCGGGCTAAGTACAAATACAGGCATACGAATATAAAAGTCGTAACAAAGTACACATCGTGACATAACTTCTAACAGTATCATGGCATGGGTTCTAAAATTAGTCTAATACATAGGTTCGGCTTCTTCTCGTCCCTTAATGATATGGAGAATACAGAATTGAGAGAGACTGTTTAACATGGAATGGTCAAAAATGAATATTTCAGTACTGGTAATTAATAGACGTCCACAGTCCATCACATCGGGCTGATGGCATCACACCTGTTTCATTATT
>NC_049980.1:18605074-18605223 GCF_000003815.2 Branchiostoma floridae | reverse complement strand
AAATCAATGTTCTTAACTGTAGAGGGTGCTTTGCACTTTTCAAACGCTTATATAATTAGGGTACATGACATGACATTGACATTGAATGCCAGTAGAATAAAGATGTCGGTATTCCAAATGTTTTAAGTTTTGCCGTCATAAATGTTGCA
>NC_049980.1:18577453-18604802 GCF_000003815.2 Branchiostoma floridae | reverse complement strand
TCATGGCTGGTTTAAGTACACGGTGTAGGGTTTGTGCTCTCGTCCTCGCACCGTTTCGCTCACTAGAATGTCCGCCTTATCGCGGAGCTACAGTTGGCGGCGCCCCGGCGCGCAGTACAGTGCTAATGTGTACAGCCAGTTATAACAAATGTACAAGTTCTATTTACACTAATTATCTCATCAATTATTCATAACGCTGTTATATACAGAAGATTTCATACGGATGTTCAAGTAAGCCTTGTTGGGGGAGTTGTTTAATTATAGGTATATATACGTTCGTACGTAAGTAGTAGGGAAAAACAGGGGTTGCAAATAGGAACTTTCTGATGTTTCGATATCTTTTCTGTGTGATGTTTGGATTCTATTCGAACTCCACAAATAAAACAGTACAGTTATGTATCATTTTGTTTGACTGAGATAGATAAACATGAGGGTATCTATCGACGAACCACGACTACCTGGTGTTTGCTCTAGTACATTTCTGTATGGAATATTCTGGAAATTAGATGTGGCTACGACATCGGCGTACCGTCTCAACAACCAAACAATTATCGACTTCATTATAAAACCGGTAAAACCGGAGATATTCCCCTGTTGGGTTGCCCTAGTGCTAGAGTAGCCGGTTGTGGTGTTTGTTGGACCCACGTTAACACCTGTTTAGCGCAGTGTTTTGAGTTTCTTTTGCTCAAACATTTCTTAACAAAAAAGCTGGTTATCATATATCGCTGGCCGATGTTGCCAAGTAAAGACTAAACACGGCGTCACATGACGCAGGCCATTTGTGGTTCCACTTTTTTCTTTTTTTTTTCTTTCCATAATCCACGCTAGGTTAAAATATGCGGGGCCGATCACCTGTGGGAATGGTTCCCGTGTTTTTATGGGCCCTTGTACAGAGGGGGTCCATCAGTCAAGAATTAGGTCGATGGTTATGCATGTCGCATCAACCGTTGTATGGGCATGGGTACTTAACTGGCATTCTTATAGAGGAATTTCCGAGTCAACTATACCCGGCACACGAACGTCCCTTCAGTAAATAACGTACGCAAACATAGGATGACCACTCACCATTTCTCTCTGATAGTAGGGATCGAAGTCTTCCAGGGGCTGCCCCGTCAGCTTCTCCGGGAAGGGTCCGAGGGAGGGCGGCAGCACGCGCCCGTCTTGCAGGTCGGGATCTTTGACCGCAAGAAGCTCTTCCTCCTGGACGGCTTCGTTGGCCGTGGTGGAGGTGGTGGCCACCACCATGGCGTTGAGCGCGGTTTTCGAGCATTTCCCCTGCTGTTCCTTCTCGACTCGCCGCTGCTCGATGCAGGTCAGAGACTCTGGGGAAAGCGGCTTGAAGTTCGGGTTATGGGAAGACGCCTCCATTGCCTTGTAGGCACGACACAACTACGGAATGAAACGACATCATCGACTAGACAACAACACACCAAAACATTGTCGAGGAATCTCAGTGCTGCTGATATATTAGAAGGGTTGGTCCATCCGAACGGCGGTGAAATCTCCGAGACACAGGCCTTACCCCGCCATGTTTCACGTATACCCGATTCCTTTTCACCACACTGCGCGCTTCTGGCGATCTTAACCCTACCCTATTGATCCGCGGGTACACAATACAATTCAGGGGCACAAGGTGGAACCCGAGAACGACGGTATTCAATCCAGGCAAAACACAACACAACATACAGTTCGTAGCCACACAACCAAGCCGTCACTCCATCCGACTCACGTAGGAGAGAGCGAAGGTGTATGTTACCCGTCTGGGCGACAACCAATCCGCCGGACCAACCTAGAAATACCTGTCCGACCTACACAGGTGGAAGCTCGGTAGTGGCTTCTTCCGGTTTAACAACGTGTCCACAAATTCTACTCGCTGAGAACCCCCAGATTTCTTCTAATCGTTGCTGGAAATGTGTGCTCGAAAACATCCAGGGCTGGTTTCCAAAAACCTCTACGAGTCGGGCCCTCCATACGTCTCGGCAATCACATATTTGAGCAGCCTCATTCTGATTTTGGATTCCTATGGTGTATCTCTGGGGCCAAACACAACCCTATTTTGCATAGCAACTACGGCCGTTTGATGCGTGACGTCGAACGAATCACTACACTCCTCGCATCCCCTCCCCTCCCACGTAATGAAGGGACTACCCGATGCGGACCGAATCATGCTAAAATGACATCAAATTCCGATACATTTTACACGAAGATGTCCCTTCTTTCACTGTTTTTAATCACGTTTATAGGAATGATTTTGCCGCGGTGCCAGTATACCGGGGTCTTGATAATCAAATAAACGGTGGGGTCGTGCCTGCCTCTGCTCGTGTGTTGAAATTCTGCATACAAAACAAAACGCGTTAGTACCGACAGAATATTTGTTCGGAAGAAAACACAATGATGTATCAATTTCTTCTCTTTAGAATTTGCACAATATTTACCATACTGCTCTACAATCGGATATTTCTGGAATATATAATGAACGGGTTTTGCTTGCCGTGGAAAGCTCTCTTTTGTCTTGTCCCCTTTATGTTCACTCCCCGTCGAAAATCCCCCGACGAAAAGCCTGCACAGCTAGATAAAGGAGTGCTGTACTCTTGCCGTGATTTCATTTCAATGCTACCAATCCCTGCCAATAGACAGGGCTCTAATATAGCATGGTGGGTGCTCTTGTACTGCCCTGCCCCGTTCAAGCCCATGACATGCAAGCATTGCAGCTCCTGTGCAGGGATTGTACCTCACACCATAATCGATGTCAACATGCCGTGAAAAATGGGTACTAATGACGGCTGCACTGTCTGAGCGCCAAACGTCACGAAATCATGACATCACAAATTATGGGAAACACCACTCACTTTCTGTGGTAGCCTGTACAACATGTTTACGGTGCCATGACCAATGGTACAACGTCGTAAATTACTTCTATCATGATATTGCCAGGTAATGGCTATACGTACGAGTGTGGCAAGTATAAAATCACATCATGATCAATGTGAAATCAACGCGTGTATTTGTGTGTGTGTGTGTGTGTGTGTGTGTGTGTGTGTGTGTGTGTGTGTGTGTGTGTGTGTGTGTGTGAATATGTTAATAGCGGGATGACATGATATGGTGTAAATCGAATACATTCATGGGGGGGTTCTAAAGATGGCAGTTAGTTTGTAGAATTTGTGTCACTCATACATTAAGATACCCATCCAAGACACGCGCACGCACAAGCATACACACACACACACAAAGAGACACGCAATGAATCAAACATCGCGTGTGCAGTGACACCACAGCTAGAGACAGTGTCGCTTAAAACCAGTGTACTCGTAATTCCTATTAATTTGGTCCCCATCGATACGTGGCTGACATTAACTTTTATTCCCCTGTGATTATTAATTATTCATGTCTTAACAATTACCATAAATATGGGACTGACTAGTATGACTGCAATCATCATGCTCAGCCTGTACGTATATAACATAATGATTGCATATATATATGAACTTATTATGAACTTTTGTGCAACAACTGTACGAGACATGCATAGCAAAGGCATCAGTTTTGAGGGATTACTCTGAACTTCATATGGGAACAAATATTAAGGAAATCTGAACATTTTCAATGTAAGTAGTAAGTAAAACAACATTGTTGAGAATGGGTGCTATTACCTCGCTTTTATGTACATGTTGATATATATATATATATATATATATATATATATATATATATATATGTATGTATATAGGCATGACATAGATATAGCGGCATATAGAAAAGCAGGTTTGTTCTTTTAGAAAGAAATCTATGTTCCTTGTGCGGGTTGGGCTCATCTCGCCTAGCATGATTGACATTACAAAGAAGCGAGAAGCTGACCACATGTTTCAGATTACTAGTTCTTGTTACTATCTGTATCTTGTAACTACATTTGTATCTATGTCATTTTACATGTGTTTGTGTGTGTGTAAAACCCATGAGCTAAAATGTATAATAAAGGTTATCACTATTGCCCTACGTGTATGTCATTGTGATTTACTGTGCATTACAAGGTTAAGCTTAAATTAAAGGTGACACATTTATCGTATGTCTCTGGTGTTACGTACACATACACATGGGTGACAACTATATATCCGTTAAATTCTCGGACTCTTATTCATACAGTAATAATCCTATTCTCCAACAGACTATTCTACAAACTGGCCGGACAAGTGATAGAAACTGCCCAAAGTCATGCACAGCCGTCACTCCTCTGTCTCATATTGCCGTGTTTCTACCGTAGTTTTAGCCTTCAGAAAGCCATGTGTGATTCTGGTGGAGACTCCGGGTCGAATTCTATACAAACTTACACTGAAGACAAAGATATATGATATAAAGAAAAAGTGAGAGTAACGTTGAACAATATGAAGAAATATAAAGTAAGCGTTTCTAACATTGTTTTCATTCACACCTGGATTTTGTTATTGAGTATTCTCAATTATTCTATTACATAGAGTATTCGGTGCCGATTATTCATTGATTGCGCTACAATTACTCGCCCCAAGATGAACCTTGATATGAACTACCGCTTGCGAAAATATTTACCTGTATTGGTCACAAAACAAATAAGACATGTGGGTTCTTTTAGACACGTAGGCATGCAGGCGCACCTTGGTAAACACAGAAGAGTACACAGACAAACGGGTTAAATACACAGGAAAGACTGGTACTGTTATGTACAGTCTTAGCCTGGAATCCAGTCCCGGTGCACCTTGTGGGTAGGGTTGTTGGCTAAGGTTCTAAAAAAACCTAGTAGGAATACCTTAACAGGTCATAATATTGTGTCCTTGGGAAAGATACTTTCCTGCCAGTTACCCGTGCAAATGATACCTTCCTGTGGTTAGGGACTGCCCGTTTCGGATGGTACGCGAAGCGGAGGCCCTGTGTTTCAAGAGAACGAGTAACTATTACCACAAGGAACGCATCACATCCGTGGATAAGAGTAGGGTACCATCCCAGTGTAGGAGTGGATCTTACAGGCCGGTATTACGAAGCTTACACTTACTGTTAAAACTGTTGTATTGTTTAATATAAACAAACAAACAAACAAAACAAAATTTTTTTTTTACAAACTTACAATGTCGCTAGTGGTTTCTTAACAGATGCCCACCAATCGCGTATTAAAAAAATCACTTGTGTCACCTGCCTTTTCCTTCATTCTCCTTTGCTCACCTCTGCCTAACCATTATGTGGCCAAACTCCCCTGACAAATCATTCTTCCTATAGCCGGCGTAGTTATTCTGGCAGAGGCCAGAGGCTAAAGGAAAATACTGCTTTTGAACTTTAAGATCCTTTAAGCCACCGTTTCTCGGATGATGTTCCTACAAAAAAATACAGCTAGTAGTATAAATAGTGAAACACAAGAGGTGAGTAGTAGAGTCTCCTGGCTCCAGGGATTCGAAGCCAAGAGGAATTTGACAAATCTCACTTAGTTAGAAAATGCAAAGGAAAGGAAGAAATAATTGTGTAAATCACTTTCATTAGGGCTTCTCGTTTCATTGAAGGACTTCCGACGTTGAAGTTGACACTACAAACTTTGTAGTCAATGACGTCATGACAAGTGGCAGTATTCTCCAAGCAGATGTTTTGGTGAGTGTGTGATCAGTGGCCGGGATTTCTCACGGCTGTCTGAGGATTCGCACACAGGAAGGCAACTAAAAGAAATAACGGCCACTACTATCTCCCAAGCGAAACGTCTTGTAGAATAATGTTGCAGTGCGTCTTCTGTTAGATTTTTACGTGTAACGTTATTTGAATTTCCCCCGTCATTGACATCCCCAACCAAACGCATTTTGAAGTACGTACGATATGGCCTTAATGTTTGATAGATTTTTCTTCTTATTCTATAATAAAGAATGAAAATTATATATTAATTTTTAAAAGGGTAGGATTTTTCCAAACGGTTTGTAGTTCATAGCCATAAGACTACGCTGTTTACATTTTGATGCTTTCAAATCATAGTATGTCAAAGGTTATGGCGCTAGCAGAAGTGCAGGTGGGTTTGTTGTTCTGCTAATAACATCCTCTTAACGCACTATTTAATGCATTGGAACAGAGTAAGGCAGTCTACAGCGTAAATGATATTGTTGATCAGTATTTCATGCATGAAACTGTACTTCAAAAACAGATATGCTGAGAATATCTCGCGACAAAACTAACATTTGAAGAAAAGGGGAGGGGCACAGGAAGTTACATGTGACGTTTTTGTAGTCACAAAACGAGAAAATATGAGCCAAAATTAATCTGGGAAATAATGAGGACATTGACAGGATGTTCCTTTCAATGATGACTATTTTTGAGAGGATGTTCCTGTCAATAATATCCCCTTGCACTATTGACAGGATACTTGTGAATGACACAGGGTAGCCTTATCCCTGAAGACACCGAATGAGTGAACGTTTCTGCTGAGTGATATCTTTTACATGTTCATGTACGGAGCCATGGAAAATTCTATTGACGATAACAGTTTTTGTGTTTACGAGGCATAATGATACCTTTTTCCACAGTTCCAACAATCGGGCGGCCAAATGGGAAAGTGTTCGGAGATATGCGGTACCGTACAGGCCAGTAGCAATTCCGAGCCTCCCAATTTTGGCTGAAACGTTACCGAAGGTGACCAACAATGCTTTGGAAGATTCCCGGGAACGGCACTGGCTGGTACCGAACATATCTGAATGCTTTCCAATATGGCTGCCCAGTTGTTAGAACAGTGAGAAATATTTGTAACAGGTCGCCTTGTGGAGTACTTAGGGGTTTTTAAAAACAGCTAAGTAGGTAAGACTTTAGGGAAGCCAGGGACGTGTAGAAAACAGGAGGAAAAAAGTCTCTTCATGCCCCGGAAAAGCAAAAACTGCCATAGCCAGTAGCCTTTTCTATGACACCGTACGCAAACGTGTAAAAGATATCAGCAGAGATGTTCACGCCTTCGGCAGCATTCAGAGTCTCCAGGGCTAATGGTAGCCCTAACCCTTATCATAAACCATAACCCAGAGGGTGGTCCTGTAAATTGGTGCTAAAAGATGACTTATTGACATCCTTAAGCAAGACTGACCAACTATTAAGTAGTTATTTAGGAAAAAAATATGTAAGAACATGACCCAACTGGGAGATTGAAACCAGAACATTTTGTGCAACATGCAATTCCTGACAAAAACCCTCTGCAGCTAAAGCAGTTCATGAATTATTGCTTTTTGGCTATGTTGAACATTCAACTGAATAAGAAATTTCCTTGAAGTAGCATTACCCTACTTAGTACCCTGTCAAAAGATCCATGGAGGTTTTTTTATTACATTGTGAGCTCATACGATAGGGGTTAATACATGCCTGCCATGAGGCTTATTACATTGAGACCATTAGGACCATTTCTAAAGATGATGTCTTAACGTAATCATAGCTGAATTACACTTCATGATCCCATCAGTATCTAGGGTGTTTTTGTACCATAGGAACTACCCTAACATGATTTAAGTGACACTTACAAATGGCCATTACGAGTCAGTGACTTAGGCATGCTCAACTGTTTTTTTTTTCCAGTTGCATGTTATGTAATGCTAGTATTGCTTTGTTCTGCCATTCTAGTGATGCTGGAAAAGAGTGATGGATGTCACCGAAAACATCCAGAAGTAACCCCCATATCTTCTCAGAGATTGATTTTAAGATATAGCCAAATTGTATCTGGTGAAGGGCAATGGCTCAGCAGGAAAGGGAAGGGTCATTGCAGAGCTTTCATCTTTTTCCGAATCCCCTGATGCAAAGCATACATCTGAAAACTGTATGGATAAGATATTGCAGAACTTAGAAATGAAGACAGCATATGTCTTGAAACCAAAGCACAATAATGTCTTGGAAATTATTGAGTTTAGGCTGACAATGAAGATGTCCTCAAAGTAAGAAGGTGGTGGTTTCAACTTGTATGTCATCAGTTTTTACAGTGACCTCTTACCACAAACTCGTTACACTACAAGCAAATTTATCTTGCATTGCATAAATCATAAATGCAGTTGTTTAAACTGCAATATAAAAAAACTCAGCTACCTCCTCTCCCACTGTGAAGATAAGTCCATTTAAATTTAATTATGGTATCTTCTTTGGAGTCCAATCAAGTTCCTTGTTCCTTTTGATCCAGGTCAACATTCTGTTCTTTGCGAAGAGTCGAGAGCTGGTTGGATCAAAGGAGGCCAGCTTGTCCATCCCAGCTCAGACTACATCAGCTCAGCTGCTGGCAGCCATTGTCTCCAGGTATCCAAGGTGAGAGGGCTGTCCCTGCAGCTCAGCTGATAGCAGCCTCACACTCACAGTTCAGTAACTGGGACACCCTGGATCAAACCCTGCAAAGGGCATCTCAGTTGGGGTTGTCCCCACCTTTTGATACATCATAGAGGTGTAAAATGGGTGTTCCTTGTTCAACGAGGTGACTAAAGCACATTTAAGGAAATTAAAGGGAAATATACCCTGGTTCACAAACAGGAAGGAAACTTCCTATGTGCCATAAGGCAGTTACAAGGTGAACAACATCCAACGTTGTAAGAGAACCGGTACAATAGCTTAGCAATACTCAATGCCCATGCTTCATGTCTGGATGGATCATTCCAAAGGCTTAAATTATGGTACAAACTGCTTTCTCTAAATCTGCTTAGCACTTGCAACTGATAGTTATGGGAAAGAGTATGAATAGAAGTTGAAAACAGTGAACTGCTGTGGTGCTTGTTCAACTGTGTGACCAAATGGCTATGGAAATTGTGATGGATGTTGTCCTATACAGTCAAGGGTATGAGATGGATTCTAACCTATTTTGTGAAGCTTATTCAAGAGGGACAACAACCATAATGTATGATTTATATATGACTGTGAAGTGATCGCAGTACATTGTAAAATGTGATCTTTGTATTTGCATTTCAAATACTCCAGGTGAAATGTGTATATACAATGGGATAAGTCATTAATTATATTGGCATGATATATTTTATCTCGACATGATGGTCTAGTGGTTATACTAGGGAACATGGGATTAAAATGGCTGGCAACATATCGTTCCTGGGCCTTGGAAATTAATGGTACTTTACACGACTTTTTTTCACTCAATTGCCACAAGAAGGACCTTCGCATTTTCCTGTAACCTACATTAATGTGTCACCTGATCCTTCCATTTTTTGACAGAAGTGTGATGATCTGCCATGACTGATGACCGGTGTAATCTAATGGAATGTGATCCTCCATCATCCTGACGTGACTGTAATTGTGCCCAAACCCATAATCTGTGCTCTCCTGGTACTGTTTACTCAATCTGATCAGTTCTATCCATCACACTGTCTACAAGGTCTTACTTAACCTGTATGTTAGAGTCACCTCCATGAGCTGAAACACAGGGTATTACATGTATCAGTAATACTCAACATTCCAGTACTGGCATTTTATGATTTTCAATTGTATAGTCATCACATAATCATATCGTTCTTCAGCTCATGTTTTAGTCCCATATCTACAGTATTCCTCAAGGCATTTATGACCTAGCAGACATGCAATCAAGAGGTCACAGGTTCAATTCCTACAAGTAGCTGGGCCTGACCTTGTGTCCTTGGGTAATTGAAACACAATCTTACTCACTCCACACAAGTGTAAATTAGTACCTGACTTTGGTTGTAGGTAAAAGGCAGTGGAATGAGAGGGGTAGGCCCTGTCTTCCAATACCATGTCCAGGACACAGTGGATTAAAATGTATGTTACCAGTGACATTAAAATTCAACAAGTCATGATTACAAGCAACCATGAATGCAACTTGACAAAAACACTCTCTTGAGCATGTGCATAATCCTCACAAAGTACATGGATACACAACATTTTACCACAGAATGGTTGCTTAAAGTTTCTCAATAGAACATTTTTAACAAGTCGCGGTGTCATCTTCCTAATCTCCAGCCATGTATGCTGTGACGTCACAAGTGGAAGTTTGCATAGCAACAAGGTTTCATGTTCAACAACATCAGAAGGGTGTATATTTGGTACAGACATTCACTGAATGACACTTTGAGCAATGTTATTTTTTAGAGTTTGCGCACGTCCTATATGTATTTGTTCCAAACCACAACTCTGGAATCTATGATGAGAGTTTTTTCCAAAGAGAAGAGAGACACTGGGCTCCTATACTCTACCCATGGACCCCTTTACCCACAGGAGCTGATTCTGTAACAACATGAAAATTTGATTGACCAAGGATCCTACAAGGTCACACACTGCCTCAAAGGTAATAAACCACCTGACAGTAATTTGCTCCTTAAAAAGTGTAAGAATAACCCAATCTTAACTTACATTTCTTAAAAACTCATGCCACCCTATGCCACCCCCTAACCTGTCACTCCATTTCTTTGTACTCCCTTTTAGAAAAACCAACTCAGCATTCTACTCTTTAACTTGAGTTCTGAGATGGCATTGTCTTTGTCAAGTTTGATGAAGTATACCTCCTTGAACACAGTGTATCCGGTATTTGTCAGGATTACGTGATGGAGACAGCTGGATCAGCTGCTAATGCAGGCTGCATCCCGATTATCTAGTTTGTCTGGGCCTGCTACACTGGCAAGTGGATGACCCAAATCAGGACATTCCCACCCATTCATCATGCCAACCTCCAAACTGTGCTTGTTGTCTCTTCTTCTAACCAGTCAGAATACTGTCCTAGACAAAAATGGGGTATGATGGTAAGAATTGTTAAAAAGTACAGACTGAACTAGTTCAAACCACAGAGATAGACAGAAATAGATTCTGTTAATACAATCAGAATGTGTAAAGCTCTACCAAGACAGTGTGCAGATTCAGGACATTAAATAGTTTTCCTGCATAAGAAAAAAATCATAAGCCCACAGCAAATGCATTTTATGGATGACATCAGTGCACACATTAATTTTCACCTGATTTCAAAAGGAAATGGAGATGGTCAATACGCAGAGGAGGTCATCCATAGCATTTATGTTCTATCACATATTATTAGTATGTTGCTTATACAAGGTGGGACTTGATTTGCATAATCAATGAGAAAATTTATACATTGTACTTCAGGTGTGCTTGGTGACAGCAAACTCATTACTTAGGTAACTTGGTTTGAGAGGTATGAATGTAAATTGGGTCATGATTTTAATCATGACCTAATTTGCATTATCAATAAGAAAATTATACCATTATATCTTTACATGTATGTAGTGGTAATTGATGGCTTATTCATACTAGTGACTCCTGTGTATATAGTGAGTATCATCAGCCAGGCTGTGTAAATTTTGACATCATTTTGTAATGAGGAAATTCTACATTCATATTTTTTTGAACAAGGATATTTGCAACATACATGTACATTTGTATAATGGTTTGGAAAGAAGGGATGAACATTGTAATAACACAAAATTACATAGCAATGGTATGAGGTATAACTGGCAACGGTATGAGGTATAACTCTAGTTACATTCAATGATTGAATTAATATGCCTTATACACAATAAATACCTACACATTTTGAATTCTCAGTTTTGCATGACTACACATGACTACAGCAACTGTATCAGGGCTCAAAACACTTCTTTTGCACACCTGCACTGGTGCAGGTAACATTGAAAATTACCTGCACCAGAGGAAGTATGGATCATACTAAAATAGTTTAGGAACCATTGCAATTTTTTCTTTTACACTGTTACAGGCGGTAACAGTTAATGCAGCTAACAAATTCCATATGCAGCTACATTTATAGGACATGTATGTATAAAACCCAGTACATGAACCAATGCAGGTAAGGTGCAGGTACAGAAATACTTGCACAGTATTATCAATATTACCTTCACTAACCTGCATATGCAGCTGCATATGCAGGTGGTATTTCATGTATATTGCAATGGCTAAATCAGATGTATTCAATTCTGGTATTTGGGTATTTGATTGACAGGCCTGTGTCTGATTTAATTGGACCATGACAGTTGAAGGGTTGAACCATTCTGCTGTGGCCCTGTGGCCTCCAGATTCAATTCCTACAGGTGTCACAGGTGAGCGACATCAATTATCGACAGCTTCACAGGTCACTGACATCCTTAACATGTCAAACAGAATCGAATATTCTGCTATTGTTGTGTGTGAAGTTTTGATGACCATTTAGCTTTTCAAGATGCACTGTAAATTGTGAATTATTATGTACGGTGGTGGCATGGTCCTGGTTTTCGTGTTGAGAACTTGCGTCCTGAGAACATACGTCCTGTCTTGCATTAGGTTACTATGGTTTACACCATGAACACCTAACACAACATTAAGTCCCCCCGCCCCCCAAACTTAAATGAATATACTGTATTCTAGTCTGGTACGTCTAGTACAGCATTTACTCTGCAAGGAAGTGGAGGTGCATAAAAAAGCTGCAATAATTTCATATATCAATTAGATTTCTTAGTGTTTGCCTTAACGGCATTGATGTTTCACATTGCACAACATGGTGTACCATTTGTATGCAGCACTCATCTGCCTATTTTGTGCATTCTTTAGTAGTCATGGTGCGTAACCACTACTGGTGACAGTCAAGCTGGCCTGATGACGGTCTAATTAAATCAACTTATGGTTTGTTGGGTTTCTATTGTGAACCGTGGGAAACATGCAATAATGAGATTACTTGTCTTACATTGTTAAAAACTAGATGAAGAAGAAGCAAATACATTCTTTGTGTGTTACATCAAAAGTAGACTAAATCAATTCCTTTATTTCTGCCTTTTTTAAAGGTTAATAATATTAGAATTATGACATAAACTAAGTCAAGACAACCAAAATACAATTTGAAAACAGTCATAGCATCGATCTTCAATTAACATACATGTACTAGGCAATTGCATAAAATATAATAATATTTCATCTTTCCTTCTTTTATTGAGTATATGCAACATCAAAAATTCTTCAGACTGAAAGTATTTGTTGCAAGGTAATCAAATATGTATCTAATTTGGAACCCAGCACAGTGACTTTGGAAAAATGAACTTTTGAAAATAATAGTAGTTTCAATAGTTATAAGCACTGTTGATTTGTATGAAGAATGTTTTTTGCAAACTCCAGTTTAAGTTTCCAAAACTGGTGGCTACATTCAAATGCAGCCATAAATAGATTATCTTGCAACAAAAACATTTAATATTGAAGAACATTAAAGGAAAGTGTATATTTGGCACAAATGTACATGTATATGTGTTTGTTAATTGAATTATACCATAATTGTTGGTGTCACAGTCTGTAAGATAGATTATGCAGTTCACGTATCTTCTAATTTCAAAAATTACTTGGTGGGATGAGAAACCTGGCAACAAATGCTCTAAATGATAAGTGGTAGATCATTATAAGTGTGAAGCTTAGCACATATGATAAATAGTAATGTAAAAATAGAAGAGAACACTTATGATATTACCAGTTATGTTGAAATAGATTGCATGTAGGAGCTGTATGATTAATCAATTTATTTAAGTTACTTATAGTGACAACTTGAAGTACATAGTTTATTACATACTCAATGGAATATTCCTAAGAACTCAATGTGAGATGAAAATAAATGTCTCTGGTTTTATGTCAAACCTGGGCCACTATAACATTTGATACAGGTGTTCTGGACCGGGTGATAGACTTAGGACCTTTTCCACCTTTTTGTCTGAGAATGCCAGATTTTATCAATTAATGGCGCATTTCGCATTGAAAGATGTGTTTTCTCCAGTTGGTCCTACCCGAGGTCGGGCTAGTACGTTGGGTGATACAGAATACACTGTGTTGTATTCTATTTTCACATGCATTTTAGAATTTGATTTAGTTGCTGTATATATATATACAAATGTATATTGCAGACAGAGAGAACTGTAAGATATATATATCAACCATGCACCTCCTCTGCATTATACCTCCAGGCTTGTCTTGCCGGGGTTAGTCTTTCTATTATTCTGTATACTTGTAATTCAACGTTGGACAAAGATAGAGTTGCAAGGTGATGGAATACCACAATGGGTATATTAATCTATGCCTCATGTTTTTTCTGTAGTTTGGCTATCATCTCGAACAACCTGGTGCTGGCTGTCAATCAAGAGTATATCACCCCTGACAACAGCCCCCTGTCCCTCCAGCCTGGTGATGAGGTAGCAGTAATCCCACCAATCAGTGGAGGGTGATTCAAGTTCAATATCAGCCAGGTAGCAGCATGTACAATCATGCATTTTTTAAGCTGTCAATCTGATGTTTTAACCAGCAAATGTTGACTTCGTACACTTCTACATAATTTACATCAAGAGATATTATTAAAATGGTGTATCCAATAAGAGCTGTGTTTTGTAACGGGATAATGTACATGGCAGTGCAGTATGTAATTAGATATTTAGCCGCCCAGGACTTTACTGATTTGTGTTTTTCAATTCTTAGTCTTGAAGCCTGTGAATGACATATAATTATGATTTCAATTTTAACTTCAAAACAGTCTGAGCAAAGAAATCATGTGTTTCTACTGTCACAGTGCATAGCGTAGATTTGTATTTGCTGTGGTTTTCTGTGACCTTACTCCTGTGACCCTATCCTGGCAAAGTCATCACAATACAAACATTTCAAGTGCCTTGGAATTTTGTTTTACCATTGCCTCAAAATTAAGTCCCTCAGATTGAAATGTATTGGATAAATGTAATTGAAACAACATTTTAAAACCACATGCACATAGGACTGACACTATACTACATGTACATTAGCATGCTTACAATTAACATAATAATATAATTATGCATCACTCGTAGAAATAATTATTAACATTTATTCAACTGATATTATGTATAGTTATTATGTACAGTTGTTATAGCAGGTAGTGCATGGTTGTCATTTTTATTAATGTTTATGAAACTATATATTATGACCAGCAGAAACAACTTCCACACAGAAGCATGTCCACAGTACAAGGAAAGGATCACATCAAACTGACCACTGACCAGCTCAGTGTTGAGGAACTGACCACCTTGGTGACTTCACCAACCTCAGGAGCCATCTCTGTTTTCATTGGTAAGATGATACAGTCCTATATTTTGAATATTTTTACGTAACACGCTGGTGGACATGGTGTTTTAGTTGTTTGCTATACCATTGGTGTACATATACTATTGACTCTAAATCAGTAAATGCACACTTTTATGTAGCATGCATAACCCGTTTTTGAATGTTTCTTGAATAATTTGATTAATACAAGTATATACCAGATAAAGATAGTTTACACAATCTAAGATGTAAGGACCAAAGTTTGGCTGCCTTTATGAATTAATATTTGGGAGATATTTTTGTGTCTTTCCTGGAGTCAAAGTGGATAATGTCTGTCGTAGTGAGATCTTTACTAGTATACTGTATTCATGAATCAAGCATCCTACTATCAGAGTTAAAAGAAAGAATTATATTTTTCATTATATTTTTCAATTGACACACCATCCTCTCCTGTTAAATCAGTAATTGATTAGTAACTAATTGCCTATTTTCAGACGTTGTCCACATATATTCTCCCCTCATCTCCATCCTCGAATACTTATAAGTGAATATACAATCATGCCAAGCACTAACGGTTCATCATTGGTCCATTATCAGTGGTACATATAGATTGGCTATTCTGAAGAATGTCACTACCTTTAATAATGTTGCTTTGTAGTTTGTTTTTAATTTTGGGATTAATAGATATCAAATCAATAGATTAGCTTTCACTGCGGCAATTTCCATTCCTGACTGTTGAATCGCTAAAAGCAGACTAAATAAAATGTGCTGAAATCAGCAGCTGACATCCATAAATTTGAGGCTAAAGAGATCAGGTCTAAAGTCACACAATGTGAAGTGTGAGCCAACATCAGTCTGTAGGCTTTACAATAAAACATATATCTGAGTGTTGTCAGTTCTGATTCCCAGCTGATATGGACAGACAATGACAAATGTCCCAGCAGAAAAAATCAGGGCCCTACATGTTTGCGCGCAGGGCTCTGGAGAGGCCGGCTTTATTGCTTTCGGGGTGCGGTTAATGTTTGGCACTCACAGATGCGTGTGTACTGCATTCCCCCAGGGTGCACCAGCTTGATTGAGGTGTTGTTACTGCTGTTGTATCAAAGGACAGAGAAAATCCTGTACATATGGGATGGAAGGCCATGACAAATTACAGTGGGGATGGTGCGGGATCAGCATGCATGATGGCGGCGTCTGTCGCGGTCTCAGTCACTACATTGTACATGTCGATACATCAAATAGCCTGGAAATGATGACATAGCTCAGCAGTTGGGTGGAGAATATTTGTGGAAAGGCTATAGTTTGGACTTAGCCAATAAGTCTCTGGGGTCAAAAGAGCATTTTCAGCCAGAATATGATGACCAGTATCTTCCCTATCAACATGCCATTTTTAGGGCATGGCCAACATTTAATTTAGTAGGTCACTGAGCTCTGTCCAGTGAAACAGGTGCATTTTCAGGCAAAATATACTTGACTATCTGATGATATTTGAAAACAGCAGCCTTCTGGCGATAAACAACTTTGGCTGAATGTTGTTGACGGTGTGACACTGGCTTAACTAGAGGCTAAGTATATGCTTGAATTGAAGATTACAAGGAAATGCGGGAGCAGCATAATCTGTATCTGTATGTATATAGCCGGTATAATCGCCCTTCAGCATAACACACTAGTATTCAGACAGGGACAATGCAGAAATGTTGAATTGGCTTGACATTTACTTTCAAGCTGATATATTCCAGATTATACATCCCATTTAGTAAATTATTTTGAATGTGTTGAGACCGGGCCTTCTAGCCACTTAATCCTCTCCCTTCAACAAAGAATACAATCTTTTGTAAGGTCATAGGTTTCCCATATTGGGGTCAAGTTAGTCATTGCAATTCTTGTGGGCACAAATGGGAACCCAATGATATAAACTGTCATGTGAGACATGTGACTGGATATGTAATGGTCACATTGCTCTTGCAGCATCATGTTGTAAAGAAATCCATGGACGTCTTTCACATGAATTCGAATAACATTTGTACAATAACAATATAACAATCTCAAATAACATGCACCTCCCTAAACACCTTCACAACAACGTCTTAGCAATCTTATCCACGACATACAAGCCATGTAGATATGTAACAGGTATGGCTGCATGTAGGTAAAATTGTTTGGGTCTGGACCTGAATGCCAAGTGTATCTTTTCATGTAACTCTAACAAATATAAATAAAATGTGGATGGATTTAGTCAATTGTATCTCAAAGATGACAAGTTTTACAATTTACCACTAGAATACAAGACAAACTAAGTCCTGTACTATTCATGCTATGCTTTGAGATGAAATTTATCACACAAATAGACTACATTTTGTGGGTATTTTTGTAGATCTGTTGGATGGAAAATGCTTTGTGACAAATCTAAATTTAAGGTATTTCCTGTAGTAAATGAATGTTTCAACTAAAGAGAATGAGTTTATGTAGATCATAGATTGTTTGATATACACAATTTTCAACTTATAAACAGTAAATATAGTCTATGATCATCATAACATACCGGCAGGTTTAGTCTTTGTCTTTTTTCATTTTGTATATTCGATCATGAACTGAAGGTATATCTTCAAATATTTATGAGATTGTTAGCTGAGATCTCCTGCATTGCATAACAATATTTTTCAATACAAAGATTTTTTTGTCAAATTAAGAATTTTACTTAAATGTGTTTTATTTCAGTTATCACTCCATAATCTCCCAGTAAAAAGCTGCTTAATTGACAATCAGGCCTTAAATGGTGTTAGTGTATAATTTCATCATCCAGTCATTTAGCTGCTTATTGATGATTGGTTGAAAAATATCAATTAGCATAAATGAATAAGCCTACCCACATAAATCCAGGACACCTGACACCTGTAAGGGGTGATGTGTTTTACTGGGACAGGTGCTAAAGTGGTCCCTCCGCAGGTAGTAATGGGACAGCCAGTAGTGCCAACTCCTCTATAATTAATGGACGGTGTCATCTGTCTGGGGCTAATAGGTGATGGGGAATGTGCATTAATGTCATTATGTGGTGAGATGAATCATAGATAGGTCTGAATACTATACAGTAACCACATATATCTTTTAGTTACAGGTTCAAAATACTGAATGTCAATATATCAACACTGTACCTAAACAAATCTATACTCAAGTGAATACTGAGTTGTGATCAAAAATGTGCAATACTTTGGCAAATATGTATCCCTGGAAAAAGATAAAAACATGGGCATTGAAACCAGCATCATCTTTTAAACCCTATCTCAAAAGTAAGCTCTTTCATTGGATACTGAAAGTTGAAATTAACATTCTTTACTGTTTCTGTCATCATTGAAGACCACAGGTTCTGTCCTTGGTGCTGATTGGTCACATTGGTACTCATTAAAATGAAGTAATGTCTGTCCTTGGTGCTGATTGTTCACATTGGTACTCATTGAAATGAGGTAATATTGACTGTCCTTGGTGCCGATTGGTCACATTGGCACACATTGAAATGAAGTTATATTGTCAGTAATTGGTGCCGATTGGCCATTGTATACATTAGCTCAATCCATACTTGGTACTGATTGGTAGGGATGGTAGTGATGAAAACACAGGTATCTGTCCTTGGTGCTGATTGGTAGGGATGGTAGTGATGAAAACACAGGTATCTGTCCTTGGTGCTGATTGGTAGGGATGGTAGTGATGAAAACACAGGTATCTGTCCTTGGTGCTGATTGGTAGGGATGGTAGTGATGAAAACACAGGTATCTGTCCTTGGTGCTGATTGGTAGGGATGGTAGTGATGAAAACACAGGTATCTGTCCTTGGTGCTGATTGGCAGGGATGGTAGTGATGAAAACACAAGTATCTGTCCTTGGTGCTGATTGGCAGGGATGGTAGTGATGAAAACACAAGTATCTGTCCTTGGTGCTGATTGGCAGGGACGGTAGTGATGAAAACACGAGTATCTGTCCTTGGTACTGAATGGTGAAAACAGAGGATGTACAATCATATGTGCTAATTGGACTGACATGTTTGTTACCTTTTATTTAAAAAAACAGCATGCTCTGTCAACAGTGCTGATTGGTCATGATGGCACAAGTTGTACACCTGTCAGCATAATATGTCCTTAATGCCGATTGGCTGTGAATAACCATGCTACTAGTATTAAAGAAATGACCTGTCCTGTGCTTATTAGTTGTAGGAAGCCTATTTTCTGAGTGAAACCATTGTGATGTTACTCTGGATTTTGTATTCAAACTGGCAAAAACAAGGTAAAAGCTACTGTTAAGAAGCATGATTCTGCATTTTTTCTGAAGAAAGGAAAAACTTTTTGTATGCAGTTTTCTGTTAAGTAACCAACTGCCATTTTGTCATTAATACTCTGTATGATTTATGATGTATGTACATGCAATTCAATGCAGTTCCTGTGAATTTAAGTATAAGACATACCTGTAAAATGCAATGTTATCATCTGCAAAGTGGCTTTACACTATAACCAATAACAAATGTTGTGTCATAAGTCTATGTCTGCAGTGAGAGAATTCAGACAAACTGCCCTTCTGCTACCATGCAGGTACAACAAGGAATAACTTTGCTGGTAAGACTGTTCTGAGACTGGAATATGAGGCTTACGAGGCAATGGCAGAGACTGAGCTCAGGAAGATCTGTGCACAGATCAGGGAGAGGTGGGAGGTGGAGAACATCGCAGTGTTTCATAGGCTGGGGTAAGTCTCTGTAACATTAGCTGTGTAAGGCTAAGCTATGCAGATCTTGAGGTGTCTACAGTTGTGAGTTTGGGCTAATGGAGATGGGATGGAAAAGTCATGGATTTAATTCCTTGCCTTGCTGGCTAGATCTCTCCAGGTACTTACACAACTTTCCTCACTCCACCCAGGTGTGAGAATGGGTACCTGACTTTGATTTGGTTTGATGATCAGCTGAAAAGGGATTGACTCTGCCTTACAATACAAACAAACCCCAGGAAAAAGTGGATAATAACCAATGACCCTACAACCTCAAAGAAGGCTATGGAATAACCTTGATCTTTTAAAAATCTATGGTATGCTTCATGGTGACTCAATGTCCCACAAAGAGATCAATAGATAGGTGAGATGAGGTGTAATCAGACACATCTTTAAGCACACCTCCTCTGGAATTCCCTGTATTACGCTCCAGCAGACACAAGTCATGTAAAGAAAGACATTGTGTAGATCTGCTTAGCATACTGGAAGCAGAGTTAGAGCACAGAGGATGAGATCCTATTACAGCAAAAAGAAACTCTCAGAGCTAAGGGAGCTCGCGAGACGCAAAACATAGTGGAAGAAGATGAAGAAATACTAACTGAAGATGTGGGATGTTTCAATCGCTACAGATGCAGAAACCAGTGGATGATGATGATCGGCCATAATAAACAGAAAACCTTCTTATGTACAGTGCAACATTTTTTGTACATTCTTTTTCAAAATAGGTGGAGTCACAATAATAATAAATGTAAAAATAATGTTTTGATATAACTCATCATCACTCGACTGCTGACTCAATCTTCACAAATCATTTCCTACACCTGTGACCTTGATTTTTATGTTACAGTAATACAGTCTCTTTTGCAATGTGCTTCATATCATTATTCATATTTTAGCTTTTTTTGCCCCCAAAACAATTGTTCGCCAGTCCCAGGAACAGCAAGGCCCAGTATACTATTTTCCCCACCACCCAGCTTGTCTTTGCTTCTAATGTCTATGCCACAGAGGGACAGGAAATGTAGCACATCTCTCAGTAAATCGTCCCTGCCAGGGAGTGAATACAATTAATTCAATGTTGTGAGAGTAAATTGTGTCCAGGCAGAAAGACTAGTTGAAAGACTGATGTGTTGAGGCAGCAGCCATCACCTACTGTAAGCACGTATCAGTCACACACATGTGGCCCTAATGGCAGTTTAACTGCCAGAAACCTGTGAGTCGATCTACATTTCCCTGCTATGGAGGGCACTCAATGTAACTCTCTTGTGAACAGCCTATCTAAGTGTAAGGTAGATATATGACTTTATTTGCATGGTGAGCTAGCCACAGACTGGAACTTAATGTACCTTCCAGATTACAGATATCAACTTGAAGTTAGAAAGATCTGTTGAAGTGTGGGTAAAGTTTGATGTACACTTGTCCAAATGTGCATAGACGATAGGAAAGAAATTGTGTACAATATGAAGTGTGCAGTGAGTTGACTGTAGGGAATCCGATATATTTTTATAACTTAAAATCCGTAGTCTTGTACATGGAACAAATTGACAAAATTACTATTTTTATGTGTCTTGATTAAAAACAAGGTAGCAAGAAAAAGGTTATATGATAGGTTTGTAAAATGAAAACAATGTAGCATCTTTGAGGATCGTGGCTATGAAAGATTGCAGGTAGTTCAATCCATTTACATGAAGAAAAATCATGCTGTATGTTTATTAATTATCACTAAAATATAGTGACATAATCCACTAATCTCTTTATTAGTTATTTTCTTTAAAAGTCTGTAACAAAAAATGCCTCTGCAGTCCTAAAGAAAGCAGCCAGGGACCAAAATGCATATTCCCAAGCACAAATTATAGTGCACTAATGCCAACAGCTTAGACTCTAGCTTGAGTATTATGTATGCCTGGGAATTCTGCTGCAGTACCAAGAAAAGCTGCCAAGGGACATAGGATTCAGGCCTTATTTGATACATTTGATAATAATTCATCTAGCTTCTTAAGTTATGCTATTCAACCACAAACACTGTTCAACTGTACAAATGCTACCAAAACACAACCCTCTTTGCAAAAAGTAAATAATGTGAGAAACATGTCACTACAGTAACAATATTGCATTCAGAATCTTCAGAATAATATTGTCTGAGAAGGCTTTAGCATTAATAGCAAGGTGCATAAATATATATGGAGCAAAAAACTGCATTTTCATCCGGAGTAATGAGCAGGTGGCTGATAATCCCATCATACAGGTTTTCCTGGAGATCATCACCCACATCATTATCATTTGATCAGTATCTCTCTAAGACATCAGAAATTTACAGCACTTTAAAATACTGTATATGGTGCCAAAATTATTGGTGAGTGGAAAATGGTTTAGAATTAATTGGATCATAAAATACTTAGTTTTATTTCAAGTTAGGGCCTGATCACATTTGTCATACAATATGCTGTTTGATTGCAAACTGAGGGAATTCTTTAGAAAGTCATGAATGCATTGAGCAAAATTCAGCTGTCTCATTGCCAAATACATCCCTGACAGCTGTTAATTCTGTCAGAGCCTGCATTATAAAGTTATTTCTTGTCTTACAACAAATGTGACTGTGCCTTGCTTCACATACACACACAGAGAATTAAGTCTGGTAGCAATGGGTGGGTGAGTGCCCCTCCCAGCATAGCCTGAGAAGTAGAGCGACATTTTACCAGTGCTTGCTCTGGCGAAAAAAATGTATTCCAGACAGTTTTTTTTTATTCAAGCTGCTTGCCTTTCAGTAACCGCCGCAATAACCGTTGTTAGCTCAATCTTTAGCTTGCTAACCAGGAATTTACACGTGGACAGTGCAAAGGCTAGCTTTACAAAGGGAGCTGTATCATGTTTTTAGCTGAAAAAAAGCAGTGAAGTGACCTTCACTGGAATGGAAAATTCATAAATGGTATACTTCTGTAACTAGTTTCATCAGTTAGGTGCATAGAAGGATATTTAGTTGAACATTGGAAAGGATTTACCTTCCAAAATTTCAATAGGCCTGTTACATTCATCAGTGCTATCCCTACTTCCCATTGCTAGGACTACTAAAATATGGTATATATAAATCCTTTTGGTAGTGAAAAAATTAACTGCATTATTCAGAAAATGGAAAACTATGAATAACTGATTCAATTATCATATATCGTACAGACAGTATTTTCAATGGTGTCATTCATGTAAACTACCAGTGGTTGTATTTGGAAACGATGTCGCTAACATTGATGAATTAATCCATCACTGTCAGTTCAACAGCTCTCTTCTACAAATTTAGTCTTTTCAATAAGATAAACTAAATGTTATATGACCTCCTTGAAGGAGGTAATTGTTTTAGTGCATCTGTGTTTTTTTTTATTTTTAAATTTACTTTGGAAAGTATGGTAAATAAAAAATGGGTGGATTGTGAAGATGCTTAGTATGTCCATAGGGTCAATTTAGGTCCTCCTTGGTACTGGTGCAGAACTTCTTGTTTTAAAACAAAATTCTAGTTCTGTTATCTTTGTACCTTTACAGATTGTTTGGATTTCTACCTCAAATCCAGATGGTGATTACTGGTGGATGACTAACCTTCATTAGTGCACCATATGGTGATATTTGAAGATTACTATTGAATAGTTTCCATCAGGTAGAAAAGGTTTGGTTGAGTAAAAATGCCTTTTAATGTAGTTTTGAGCACAACTGACAACCAGACGGTAAAATGGCTTGCTGTCCTTGGTGCTGATTGGTTATGATAGCTGATGTTTGGAATCATTTTAGATCCTTCACTTATCTTATCTGTGGTCTGAGGATTACAAAGTCATTTGTTGTCCTACAATGTCACTGTGCCTTGCTGCACATACTTAACTTCAGATGGCAGGACATATGCTATTGATGCCAATGTGCTCTTGTAAAGGACACCATTACAACTAGCAAATGTTGTAAATACACTAGCAAATGTTGTAAATACATTTGCACAGTCTGTCCTTGGTTCTGATTGGTTACACTAGCAGATGTTGTAAATACATTTGCACAGTCTGTCCTTGGTGCTGATTGGTTACACTAGCAGATGTTGTAAATACATTTGCACAGTCTGTCCTTGGTGCTGATTGGTTACACTAGCAGATGTTGTAAATACATTTGCACAGTCTGTCCTTGGTGCTGATTGGTAGGTTATTTAGAAAGGGTTAAGGTCCCATAGCCTTTTTAGGCCTTAGTAGCACTGGGTTGTTGATCCATTGTGTCTAGGGCATAATATTAGAATGCAGAGCCTATCCCTGTCCCTCCATTGATGTTTACCTCCCAAACTGGAGCCAGGTGCACAGTTACACAGGTGGAGTGAGGAAGGTCATGTCAGATGGCTTTAGTAAGGACTCAACATATGTTCAGGAATGTATGGTATTAACCCCACAACCTTTTCACCCTGCAGCTGCTAAGCGCCTGGCTATTCAGTCTGATACATATATAAGTTTGGTAAAATTACTGTGTAGACTACTTATCTTTTGCAGTTAATGGTAAGATATGAGGCATTCTCAAGTGCCTTTTAAAATGTCTTAACTCGTAATAGATATGGATTACTTCCAGGTAGAAGTAATTGGTATAATTGCGTCACCACTGCTTGGGGAGTAAAATGATTGCTACCCTGGGAAACATGAATTACGCACATATGAATGGTTTTGTGCAGTTGATGTGAATAGTGTGTCAGGTTCTTGTATTATTCTATGCAGCCTTCACATCATTAAGAACAGCACCAGCATATATAAATATGTGTTGACAGAAGGAGGGGATGAGTCAGAGTTTTCCACAATAGAGGCAAAGGGTTCCAAGATTCTTCCAAAAGCATACAGTTCATATTGAGCACTACTGCCCATGTGAGTCCTCAGCTGAGACTTGTCTGACCATAACTTCACTCCTAGGAAGCCTTAGACACCCAGTTTTCTAAACATTTCCATAGCCCCACACTGTCTTTCCTACGTTGCTTGAGTCCCTTGCATTGTCCTCATGCTCTATTTTTCAAGAACTATAACTAGTTTTCATGTAGGTCTGCATCCTGAAACACTTCACTTACAAAGGGAATGTCCAGAAATGTTCCTATATGTCAATGGTTTTTTCCATCATAGTTAACCTGCTATACACCAAGGTGGTATATATGCCTCTCACTTCCTCTATCAACATGTACATGTGCATACAGTATAGTGACATCTTTAATGGACTGTTTAGTCATGGTTAGGGTAGCATGTTGAAATGTGCATGGTTCAATGCTGATTTCATTCAGAAGTTAGCAACTCAGCATGATGATATTCAGGACTTGGAATACCACCTGTATACGCAGGCTATTGCAGGTAAAATTGGAGCTGATGGCTACCTGTACCAAACCAATTGTATTCAATAAATGTATAAATTGCATGTGGATTTCTGTTTGCTGATCTGACTGCTACCCCCTGTAATATTCTATCAAAGAATTAACTACTAACTGGTCATAGTTTTCTTAGGGGCACAACCTTATTCTTTTCATCTCTACCTGTGTTTCCTACCGACTGTCTCCACCGACAGTAATCACAGACGACACTTTGCCCTACCCCTTATGAAGGCAGCAGAGCATCTGCTAAAATGTCTTAGGTTGTGTACCTAAGAGAACTATACTTATATACACAATGGTATTCATACTTTCTGAAATCTTTCTTTCACAGTTGGCTTTCCAACCAAGCCAGAAAAAACAATGTTGAAAAGGAAAACAGAATGAGTTGTGCAGGTAGATTTTGTCTGGTGCAGGTAATTTTGAATGATACTTGTACCAAAGCAGGTATGCAGTAGAAAGTATTTGGAGCACTGCTTTTAAAGGATTTTTATTAGCATGTCAGTAGTGAGTATCTACCTCCTTTTACTATTGGTATTACCACACATTTCTGAGAGCAATTTAAAGCAGCCATTCTGTCCTTAGCTGTCAGCAAGACATCTGTTTGTAACTGTAACTTCCCACTCACTGATCAGAAAGCCTCTGGGGTTTAGTAATAAGACACAGCCATTACCTGATGTCACAAAACATCCATCAGTGCAGGTTATAGTTTGCTTTTATCCATAAAATCTTCCTGGTCAACAAATCCTTTAATCCACTTAGTACAGCCTTATACATCTTGGTAGTTTGTCTCTTGGAGTTAATTGATAAAGCAAATTGTTAGTCTCTTGTTAGTAACTTTGTTGATATTACTTTCAACAAGAACGTTACTTGGGTAACTTTTGTGTCTGTACGCCTGATCTGTGATGTAATAGCACAACTCAATTCAGAAGTTATTGATGGATTGTTATGGGATTTGGTATGTTCAATAGGTTGGTGTCAACAAAGAACAAAGTCACCAGTGGCCCTCCTTGTGGTTTTCTATAGTACTGCATTGTAATTGTCACTATCTCAGGTTTTGAACATGCCATGTGCTTCAGTGGCATTAAGTGGTAGGTATAGCTTTCTTGTTTGTATCTTGGATGTCATAGGCTCATTCTATAGGTAGGTTTTGATGTCTGATTACTATCTTGATTACAAAATACACTGCTACAATCGCTAGATTTTTGTATTTTATACTGCGACTTTCTACTACAACCATCCAGGCAATTTATCTTCCAAAATCTGGGATATTTCATATTTCAATACCTGCTGAGTAGAAATCAGACTCATCACTAGCTGAATCAAAAATGGTGCTACATGTATTTATATAAAAATAAACTGTTTCACCTATCAGTCTAATGTTACATATTTCCCTTTTTCAAGTGCTGTTGTATGGTTGCAATTAGTTACTGGGCATTCCTGCATCAGATCATCAAAAAGGAATAGACTTTGCAATACATTTGATTAAAGACGCATGCATGATCTGTATATAAATAAAACACCCAAGTTAGCTCTATCTTTTCTTATGGCTAACTACAAATGTAAATCAAAGCATTCATTAGCAATATATATCATCATGTATCTAGTACCAACTTTTTTGAATTCCTCCCATGTCTGATCATTATTACTGGACATCAGGGCTGTTTCCTGTCATAGTTACCACCCCCCCCTGTATATAGAGATGGTAGGTCCTAGCTCCCCCATGTCCTTCACTTCTCCAGGATACATACAGCTATGTGACACATTTAATGGACTGATAATCAACAGGTGAGTAGACAAATTCAAGTGAAAGTCAAAGCAGTCGTCTTCAATTCAGGTGATGTATGAGACAGTGGGAGGGTAATGCAGCTTTGCCATGGCTTGAATTTTCAGCCAGGTTCACTGGGTCTCCAGGTCCTGTACTTTTATCAAAGGGTGTGCTGGGTGGTTTTACAGGCAGAGTTTATTATACGCATTGAGCTTATGCCTGAAGGGGGCTGATGACTGTGTGTCCCAATGCAAAACGATGTATGCAACCCAAACCAGTCATGTCAAGCAGACTGCTAGATCCTGCCCCACTGCACACCATTTTCCTAAGTTTGATAATCTTTCTATCCAATATGTGTATTAATTGGCAAGGCCCACCCTGTACTTGTTACAGGTGAAGAAGTGTCATTATCATATAGCCAGGCGCCGCGGACCAATCAGAAGGCCCCGTTCCACGTTGGTTATGACGCCGTAACACGTAGAT
>NC_049980.1:18567097-18571807 GCF_000003815.2 Branchiostoma floridae | reverse complement strand
TCGCACCTGACCAGGGATTATCTCACCATATACACTTCGGGCCGGGGCACTAACCCTTTATTATACCCTTGTCACATTACGCGAAAATCAATAGGACGACGATTCTATGGCAATTGCCCGAGCCTCTCTTATGATAATAACTTTATTGCACAACAATTGCACAAGGCTTATTTGTGACAGGGACGGTTTTCAGGTGAAAAATATGCACAACCCTCAACCCCCAAGAATGAAAATGGTGCTTTGTTAGCCTTGAAGTGTAACAATATGGAGTAATTGAGGCCTTCTCAAGAAGCATGAATGATTACAAATGTAGTGTCAGTGAACTCTGTAGATATCTTTAAATTCACAATTTCTTTAAGTAGCAGCAGTTGTTGAATGCTGAGGAGATGATGTAATCACTGTCCCCAGCAAGTTGATTCTGTTTAGGCCCAATGAGGACTAGAGCCTGTCTTCTTGTTGGTTAGTGCCGTCCTGATTGATTGGAATGGAATCTGCAGAATGAACCACAAAAGATTGATTTCATCAGGGAAGCCATATTGGGTCAACTATTGGCACCACACCTCAGTGATCTGATTTCAAGTTGATGACATGACGTCAGTACTTGCCGGAAAATTGAATTCAAACGTTAACCTAGATACAGAGAAGGAAGAGTTCTCTGTAACACCTCCTTCCCACTAGAGAAGTTTTGAGAGATCGCTCGACAGCAAATTTGATCAATCAAGATTTTTCTCATGTTTCTTGCGTTTTGTTGTCTTTTAAAGAATAATTTAGATCTAAGCTCATATTCATTGTAGGGTCACACCAATCTAATTTTGGTCATTGTACTGTCACTGACAGCAATCAACGTGTAGTGGAAAGGGGGCCTTAGGGTCGACCTCATTAAAGCAGATTAGATTAGGGTAAAGATAAAGAACAAGCTTAGGGGTATATCCACATGAAGATGTCTACTTGAACTGCAGGCACTTGCAGTGTTGTTTTACAATCAGTAGTGAAAAAAATGGTAAAGTAAGACAAAGCACATAAATACAGTGTGATGAGCGGACTAACTACAGGTACCTTTAGCATTCGGTGCATTATGGCATCATCACCATCAACCTTCCCTAGGACACCCCTGTCTGTAGAATATCATACAAGCAGATGCACGAATAATGTCAGAGTGGAACTGCCTGCTTACAGAGACAGTAGCTGCCCATACCTGGCATTTTTCCTGGACTCACCTCTCCTAACCCGACCTACAGCACCTACACCATCCACCCCCCACCCCCCCCTACCCCCACTCCAGCAAGCATCACCCCCCGGCACCACCACCAGAAAAAACGGACCTGAAAAAATTTGGTGGACTGGATGTTGGACGAACAAAGACGAACAGCACAAAACAAACAAAAACATACAGATCAGGAATTCACACGCTCTGGGGCTAGCCGGTCGAAGAAAATAGCAAGAGCGAAGTAGAGTAGAGTCTACAGTTATTTCTACCAAGTTTTACATCAATCATACAGAGGCAGGTAGCCTTGTAGGATTTTAAAACACTCCAGATAACAGATTTCTTTGTGGTGAAATGGACCAAGTTTTCACACACTGTATCAGGTCCAGGTTCAGGTCCAGACCTGGACCTGATCCTCTGGACCTAAACCGGGCCTGGACCTAAATTTTCTGTACCAGTACCCGCCCCTAGTTGCAACCGTTGATACAATGTTGTGTCTCAGCCATCATCCTTCTGATGCTTATTCAGCTACATTGTATATTGTGTGTATTACTGCCTTATATGGCAGCATTAGGGGATTTACTATCAGAAACAAACTTGAAGAATTGCTGCCCCACAATATTCAGCCTCAAAAAGACTTCAGATTGAATCAAATTCAAAATGTCTGGAGCCAAAGTTGTGGAAAGAACCATTTGTATAAACTATAATGACTATTCTTACATGCAATTAATGATGCAAAATTGTCTTCATATATTTTTGTACCATGATAGTCACTGTATATATTGTATAATTGTCTATTTCTAGTATTTGTGTGTGTATGTGACTGTATACATACATGTACATGTAACACTGTTGGAGACAAAGATGGAACACTCTGTACTGTACACAGTTGTAGATGATATACTCTCTGCTACTGAAGTATTCACAAGACAGTGCTTCGTTTCACAGGTGCGTACCGATAACAGAGTCGAGTGTCATCATAGCCATCTCCTCGCCTCATCGCACGGCAGGCCTGGAGGCAGTCAGATATGCCATCGACACATTAAAGGCAACTGTCCCAATATGGAAGAAGGTACGAGGGACCGACATGCCTTGATATGTGTTGACCGGATTGATTAAAAAGTGTCACAAGGTGGTGAATGATTGCTGAAGAATGTGGTATGGTGGTCTTAGGGAGCTGAAAGTGAAAGTCACCAGTTTAGCTCAAATGAACTCAATGAACATTCAGTGAGCTGATCTTGCACTGATCATGGCAAATACTACATGTGTATGTTGTATTTATTTCTATGTTGTGTAATTCCCCTAGCTCCTTTTAACAAGCACAATGAACATTGAACCTGAGCGTAGTGTCACATCCTAACTACTGCTGCCCTTTCCAGACAATATTAGTCTGGTCTTTTAGGACTTGTAAAAAAATTCAAATGCAGAAATTTTTATACCCAAAATACCCCAAACCCTCAAGGATCTTTCATGGTCTTTTGGAAATCCCCTCAGCTATGCATGTACACTGTACATGTTCATGTACAGTGTACATGCGTGTCCCTAGTTCAACCTAGTTCAAGCTCACCTGTAAGATCAATACCAACCTAATCTAGGATTGGTCCCCTTTGTGCTGGGGGTTGTGTGCAGCAGAGATGAGATTGTGCTCCATCCTTCGCCTTGGTACTTTGCCCCAGACGGCAGGTCTATATCAAAATTTTGGCATGTTCGGACTGCAGGTTAGATTACAAACACTTAAGTAGCAGTATCCAGTATGCAATTTTGCAAGCAAACCAATTCAGAGCTAAGTACTGTGAGTCACAATTTAGATAAATATCATTTAGATAACTTTCACAATCAATTATTGTCATAAGATTGCATCATTACGTTAAGAGGCTTTGGGTTTAAAAAATTATAGATTATTTGTATGATCATGTTATAATAAGTACATTTGTATCTGAATATAAAGAATCTTAAAGTCATATAAATGTGTACTATACATGTACAAATGTGGTAATGATTTAAACATCATCAGGGAAATCTGCTTGTCAGTCTGCAGGAAGCATTGATTTTGAAGGCTGTTTTCACAAAAAGGTATTTCCAGCCCTGGACAGTTCACACTTGTTATGAATGGAAATTATACACCACCTGCAAATAACTTTTCATGATTACCCAGAGTCGGCTGCTTGTATCCTCACCAGTAGAACACTTCCCAGCATGCAGCATTCCCAGGGGTCTCAAGTTGGAATAAGGAAAGGACACAAATTGCTAGCCAAACTTAGAAAGCGACATGGCCTCATACGGGAACTCCCTTCATGGGCTATGAGTCTTCAAAGAGCATTTAGAATGCCTTTTGCAGAACAGCAGCGGTAACAAAATGACTTTTATCAGGTATGTGCAGCAGTGGGCATGAAATACCTGGGGAGTCTTGCATCAGCTGTAGGTTATGTGAAATGCAAGCCATGACTATATATTTTTTTGTCTTCCTTTGCTTCCAAACAAGTAGCCAGCAAAATCAACAAGTCTGAATGATACATGTACCAAATACGTCTCCAGTTGCAATAATTTTCTCAGTCATTATCCTTGAATGTCACATTGTTTCCTGTGTCCACTTTTATTACCACGTGGATGTTTTCCAAACCCAACGTTTTGCGGTAAATAAATCTAGCTCCCTAATTTGTATACTCAGTAAGTATGTCAAATAGTGACATTGTAATTCCCCCTGAATATGCAGCAAGATTTGAATCTGTACAGCATTTGCTCCTCTTTAAATCCCCTTTCTTCAGGGTTGTTGAAAATAAACTTCCAAAGGCCTGTGCTAAAATTTATAAAGTTTCATGTGAACCTAATTTTAAGTCTATTACAACCTTTATCTGATGTAATGATTGTCTTGTTTTAGAAAAATTAATAGCTTTACAGACCATGCAGAGGCATGGATGGGCCTAAAATTATCTCAGAGGTAGCAAGGATGGAGTATGGGTACAAATGCACGCACATGGGCAAATAGCAAATTCACTTCCTCAAGTGACAGCATATTTTTTGTTATTACTATATGTCTTTCCACAATCCCCAATGCCATTTATATTTCTGTGCAGAGCAGAGCAGAGCAGTCTAACATGTTCCTTGCCATGTTGAAGGTAGTAGGTACAAGCCAATTATTTGCCTCCTAGCAGCTTTTTGTGGGACTGCAGGTTTTTCTCCAAGCATCTGACATGACTCAATGTCTGTATTTTGTTGCAGGAACTTTATGAAGAAGGAAACCCTACTTGGAAGGAAAACAAAGAGTGCAGTTGGTCAAGCTAGGGGATACGAGTCAACATAAGAACATTTAGTAGTAAGACCAAGGAGGTTAAGAAAAGAAAGGAGTAGGCACACCCACCTGGCTATCTGCATTATTTCCATTCTGTTTATATAAGACACAAGAAATCATATGTAACAAGCTTGGACATTTTGAATGTATAATTCATTAATATGCTGGTTATTGTCATGATATGTTAGGCAACATATGAAACATGTTTCAGTTGAGT
>NC_049980.1:18516084-18566997 GCF_000003815.2 Branchiostoma floridae | reverse complement strand
TAATGTGGTGCCAGATTATAAAATTAATGCAGGGTTATATGTTAATACATGTAGTTTGTACTACAATGAATGTCATGTACAAAAATGTATAATCCTATTATTAAGGAACACAGAAATGATCAGTTATTACCTCCATGAAATGTCATGGAATGAGGTACATTTAAGGTACATTTAACGATAATGCTTAACAGGTATGGATGTCTCACATACTGTACTGCTGATTTGAGTGACATGGTGATTAAAATGCCATTAGGTCCTCTCATCTGGGTTGGGTGTCAGAAGTTTTATGGGCGATACAGATGTTCAGATTTTGTTACGATAAGGGACAGTTGTTAGTTGTCTCTTTCGTAGCCAATGGTACTTGTTTTTTAGCAGATGGGGTTGGCGCCAAGTATTCATCTTACAGTTGGTGTAGGGCTGTCAGAGGAAAGTGTGCATCTCGTTTTTGTACCGTGTGAACAGCTGATGTTATGACATATTGGTGGAAAATCAAATCACCATCTGACTAAAGTTGGCCACATCCCTTCCTCTTCTTTCTGAGTTTCCCAACTTCCTCCCACCACACAGCTCTGAGGCACATAGTCGAACCTCAATAATGCTGACAACCTTAGACATTTTAAATGCCAAACATCAAGCTTAAGGAACACCACGCTACCATATGCCGTCGACCTCTTAAACGCACATTACACAATTAAGTGTCACATTTTGATAATTACTAATCAGATGGACATCCTCTGTGTCATTAAATAAATACACCACTACTTTCCCATAACATTTATATTATGTAACCATTACTCTCAAATACAACCGACTATAAACATACATACCATCCACAAAAAAGCAATAAATATTTCATGGAGGTATGAGGTCCCCGAACTATAGTTGTAAACTGTCATTTACCAGTTGAGTGTATGAGTGACTCAATAAGAATATCAGCCATGATTGTTATGCTGGTCTACTTGTGTGGGTGAAAGGTCATACATGTACCTGCAGCCTCAGGTACCAAGATGAAAATTTCTTTGTGTGGTTTGACTTTACTTATCATTTGCATTTAGTCATTGACTCTGTCAGGCCACACAAATTTGTTGTTTTGTATCTCAGATTTTCTCATCACTTGTTTGAGTGGAAAAACAAAGCTACAGGATATGACTTATATGTCAATTGAGTTTCAGGAATAGATATAGTCACATGAATGTGCATGTAGTCTGTTCCCTGTTGTTCATCTTGTTCCAATTCATGTTCTCTTGCTAGATTTTTACTTGAAAAGAACCAAGATAATAGATTGAATCTGAAGTGGCATAAAGAAGTAATTTTATCACATTTTTCATGGAAAAACCCATCTTTCGTGATCATTGTTTGCAAGTGATTTTGCATGTTGTAACCATACCACTTGCGCTTGACACATGTACATGTACATGTAACCACCCATGACCTACAATTTTGTAACTCCTGGTCACCTTTTATATTTCAAAGCAGTAGTTTGGTTTCTGTAATCTTTTAGGCATGAATTGGCTATATCAAGTACACAAACATGTAATATGTACAAGTCTCAAGGTTGGTATTGGTGTCAAGAGGATTGATTTTATATCAAAGGATATACATGTATGTTGAGAGTTATTGGTATATCAGGAAGCAAAATAATATTGGCACTGTAGCATGCATTATAAGCATATTGATTGGCACTGTCTGTGGTCAGATGTGAAATGAGGACACAGAGAAAATCCATAGGGCAGACCTGAACTTTGCTTCCCTATGATTATTGACCTGTGTAATATATACCCTATTCCTCGGCAATTTTCCTCCACTCATTCAAGTTGAACGGCACAGGGAATCAATACTACGGGAAGTGCAATAATTGGGTTTTACAAAGCGTAAGTTGACGTATGGTCCAGGTTTTTATTACCTTCGTCACAGTTGCTGAGTCATGGGAGTCTGTGGAAAGTACAGGATGACATTGAGCTTGACTGTAGGCCTAGGTGCATGTCAGCTAGCTTTTAGTATCAGCTGTACATCAAGTTCAGATATTGTGAGATGTACATGAGTATAGAAAATCTATTCAGTGTTATGGAATTATAAGAATGTTATCTGTAACTCTTCAAATATACAATCATGTAAGTAGTGTTTCCAAAGCAAACATCCTAGTATCTGTACTGCATTTCCTTGATCACACTGTTATTAATACATGATTTTGTTGTGTAACTACTTAAGCTTGTTTGATTCAGCACTCCATTATAATGTACAGATGTTGTCAAAATGACAAAATCTTACTAAGGGTGCATGATCAATCAAAACACAATGTCATTGTATATTTAGCTGGATTATGCCAACTTAAGGAGCTGTTGGATTTTGAACTTTAGTTTCGTTAAAGGTGGGTATTTCTTTCCATTAATGGTCTTATTTCCAAGGTTGCTAAAATTCACTAATGTTACATTTAGATTGTAAGCTGTATTGAGTTTATGGTATGATGAAAATAATATGGGCAATGAAATGGTAACTCAGTTGTTTCACTGATGTATTCACTTAACAGACTCCAATTTGATATTAAGTCTTAACATTTTTTGACCTTCACAACAAGTCACCCAAAATGTCAACTATAAATCAACTGTGACCCTGGCTAGCTGTACGTAAGAGACACCTACCTACCATTTCTGTATTGCAGGAATTCCCTTTCTGCCCTTTCTGAGGTTAAATATTAAATGGCCCACCGATATTATAAAGTCACAATCACCATGTAGGAAACATATACACGTAAATGTATTGCTGTGCAATTTTGGACAATAACGCACTTTTTGATAAAGTTACACTTTTGAGGGGACTAATGTCAAACCAGTTAAACTCACTGTGGCAGAGCTTATCCTCACCGACAGTGAAAGACGGATAAGTCCTTGGATAAATGTAGTACATGCAGGTTCATGGCATGGCAACATTTGCCTCTTTCTGATATGGCTTCCAAAGGACTGCGACTACTTCCAGTAGTGCCTGCCAGGTGAGCGATAACAGCCGGCCGCCAGGCTTGAAATTCCAAATTCTTGTTCTAGAGGCAGGATGACACACTTCAGGTATATTGACAGTTTCAAATCACATGGGATCCATCCAATGCATGATGTATGGTATGCAGTTGATGGCGAAGACATTTTTAACAGTGAAGACACATTCTCCTGGTACCAGTTTTAGCGATAACACTCCATAGTAATCTCATCTAAGAAAATGTTTCGCCATCTTCACAAAGCTCAAAAATTGGATCTGCTTGACAGACTCAGAAATCCAATAATCACCTAGGATGGTGGCAGTACCCTGACCTACATTGTACATTGTTCTCCTGAGTTGTAGATATTTCCTTCCTTGTTGCTGCCTTTAACAGTCTTTACTTTATCATCAATCATTTCTCTACCTTTCAGTCTGTGCTGTTATTTATAAAGGGGTTTATGTATTATAAGTTGTTCCAAGTACTGTAAATGTACAAATGTCTGATCTCCCACCAATATTACATGTGGCTGCAAGCTTGATGTGCTGTCAAGAAATTAGTGCATCAACAAGCAATACAATATACATTTGTTATGTGAAATGAGGTAAATCACTACGATAACAATAAAACATGGATCGTATATATTGTACGTATTACAGGAAAAAAAAAAGACTTGAAAAAAAGGACCCTTATATCATCTAATGGTGTATTTTCAACATGTTTTTGCAGTGTCTAGTGCCCTCTTAGGCAGAATTTGCTGGAACTCATCCAGTCTAAATGTGAACCTCTTCACACTGTCACAGGTGCAAACATCAGTTCTAATGGCCAGTGGGAGGCACTGACCCGCTCTACAACAAATCAAGCCCCAATGCATGAGATATTGGAACTGTCACTTCAGTCCAAGGTTCCTATCCTTTACGCTTCTCAACTGTGGCAGATTCATTCCCCCTCGGGAGGTCTCCTTGTGCATGTCTTAGGTTTGTTTCATTGGTTGCAACTTGTTTCTACAATTCCCTGCCTAAAGCCGACACACCGTGCACACAATCATTCAACAGAACATTCATCCTTTTATTGGCAATACTTGCAGGCATGAAATAATACCAAACAGTTGTCTGAGATGAATCACAGCCATTAAATGTCAGTGATTGAACAGGCAGTGTTGACAGGATTTTGTCGCCTGTGGTACAAAATGTATTGGACTTTTCTTTGCTGATTTTGGAGACATCATCTCCCAAAATATCCAGCTTTGTCAAGCTGTCTAGAACAATGCAATAAAGGATTCCCATGTACTTCCCTGTCATCAGCATACTAAGCACAATTCCAGACCTTTATGACTAATATACTTTTACTTTCAGCTACTTTCATGATTATGCTGTAGACTGCTGCTTTTAAATTGTAAAAAAAGAAAAGTATTGATAATGATCTACTAACGGCAACAGCAATCCCTACGGTATTCTTGCTATTGATGAAAGGACCTCTTTAAAACTTGTCTTAATGTGATTATTTTGTGTGCTTGGCAGAACTGCAGAATTATGAGACTGAAAAATATTCTTGTCCTTTTTTTAAATCAGGCAAAAGTTATTGAGCGTCATCCATAAAATTAACTTGCTGTGACCTGACCAATGTACACCATCTAGCATTCCACATGCCAAGCTACTAAGAAGGCAGCAAAAGCATTGTGCATTATAGCTGCAAACACAGGGATATAACCACAAAACCTCCTTCAACAGGTGACCCTCTTTCCCAGAGGTAATGAGATCCCTAATTTACCATTTGAAATGTATCTGATGCTGAATGTTAATGCTGAATTTTTCATTCTTTAACCAGTGCTAACTCATTGTATGTTGTAAAATTGACCATTTGGCAGTGCAACATACATATAAATCTCCAAATTTTCAATAAAATCTCTTTTACCCAGTAACACTAATACTGAGTTACCACATATTGGCCATATTTTGTGGTAACACATCCCCTGTGTGGCCCTGAGGTCGGTCCCCATGTGAGGAAAGTGAACTATTTATAGGAGGGTGCAACTGGCTGGGAAGAAACATGAGCTGTTTTAGTCAATGCTTGTCTGCATCAGGGTTAACTGCTAGAACAACTATATAATACTGCAAAATATTATACAGCCTATACACTGTTGTCCATTGGTGTACATTGGCACCTTGGCACATGTTAAAAGACATCTTAAGAATCTAAGTGTCCCTCATAACTAACTGTTTAAGCTACCTGAAGAAGAAACCAAGACAGGATGGCTGCTACAGTCCGACAGTGGACCAGTCATGACGTGCAGGCATGGCTGCTCAGTCTAAACATACCATGGTAGGTTTGTACAAGTTTTGTTGTATGTTGTTGCATGTACATGTAGATCTAGTTAGTCTGGTATCCATCCTTAGGCTATTAATAGTAGCCCAAGTGCACTCCTCTGATTGCTTTCCTGCTGAAGAGTCCAGCACCAGTAGACGAACCATTGGCATTTAGATAATCTTGTTGAATATACATATTCAAGAGCTCTGATTGTCCATGTGGTTAGAAGAAGTGTAACTTGGATCAAACTTCCAAAAGCCTGTTCAAACAAATTTACCCATTACAGAGGACAGTATGACTTGGAGCCAATAACAGCTTGGTATATTACACACACATATTCAAATGCCAAGAGTTACAGTAACTGTAACTCTGTTAACAGGTGCCAGACTATTCAGCAGGACAGTCATCAGAGGAGTGCAAAGCTGAGCTGAATGTAGAATAGGGCGGATACAGGCTAACATGTCTGTGTTTGGGCATAAAATCCTCACTTTATGTAGTACTAAACAATTTCTTACAAATATAGTATCCTAATGCTGGACATTCAATACCTCACTGCTAACAACATTAGTCCTAGAATCACCAGATATATTTTAAAATTGTTATGTATATATAGGTTACTCCAAGAGAATGAAGAAAGGTTAACATCATTTGTTACTGATATTCCTGGTATGACTTAGTAGCTCTTTTGAGCACAAAACACTGAAAGTGGACTTAAAAGCGCCTTTACTACTAAATAAATACTAATTAAGTGTACACATTTTGAGACATTTATGACAATTGTTCTTGTCTCTTTGCAGTGACGCCCCCTTGTTGCAGGCAGCAGATGGCAAGTTCTTATGCCAGCTCCACTCCCTTAGGGCTGAGGCAAGTCAATACTGTGCTGGGTGTTTCTGTTACCAAGGAAAACAATTACCAATAAAATTGGAGACAAACAGGTTTTGGCCAATACTGACACCTTTTACAGTTATAAATGGCAGCAGGAATATGATTTATTGGAGACAGTAATATAGATCATTGATGAAAGTCAATTCCACTCATTTCTCCGTTTGGTCGTACATGAGCATCACTAACATGCCAACTTTTTCTTCCAGGCACCAGAATTCTTTCATCAATGTCTTAGAAGAGACCTTGGCTTTGAAGACCTGCGAGACCTTCTGAACTTTGCAGATGCACTCAAGAGTCTCCCAACACAAGATTCAGTCTTGCACTCTCCAAGTGATGAGACCAGAGACACTGCTCAAAAGACATCTCCAGAAATTGAGAAACCCACTCAACCCATTAAAGAAGGCAGAAAGACTACACCTATGGCAGAGGAGAATCCAGCTTTTGAGCAAAAGGCTGCAGTCACCATAGCAACAGAAGAAGCTGGATCTGCTGAAGCCTCCATGCAGGATGTCCCTGGTGCTAAGGAGGACTCAACTTCTCCAGAGAGGGGTGTTTCAGCTTCCCTTACTGCACAAGATGAGGGCGCTAGAGCAGAATCACCTGCACTAGCAGCTGCTTTACAGGGTCTTCCACCTGTTGCAACAGGTGCCTCAGCTGCACCTGTACCAGTGGTGTCATCTGCAGAATTTGCGGCTCTTCTAAAAAGGGAGCTTGCCGTAGCCTTGGAGCGTACCTCTCAAGGCTCACCCTCCCCACCACCAACAGGTCAACAGAGCTCTTGTGGAAAGGATGAGTCAAAAGATGAGACAGACACTAAGAGAAAAGACTAAGAGGAAAACCCTGAGTCTACAATATCAAAAATACAATTGCCTTACATGTATGATGCTCATGTTGTTAATCTAATATCCAAGCCCCCTGTACACCATTATGCACAAAAGCTGCACATTACAAGCATTACTTCTTTAGCCATTTTACTACATGCATTGTAACAGATGGCCTATTTTCACCAGCCATACAAAGTGAGAAGTCCATGATGTGAACCGTGGCTTGAGAGACATACATGGTGACTCCCAGGTGCCAGGTCTGATCAAGACTGGTTCCACACGTACAGCGCCACAAGCACCAGCTGACCCAGACTCCATGACATTTTCTATTTTTGTAAATCTGTGCTCTAGGACAAGACATGAGCGGAATACTAATTGTAACAGAACGGTTGGGAGTAGCAAGTCCAAGTCTTATGACATTGTACATTATATAAAGAAAAATGTATGTTGTAGCAAACAAACAAAAACATGCCTCCATTTACCATGTATTGTCAATTGTTTGTCCTTATAGGCTATATTATAATAGTGCCTGACAATAAACAGACAACAATCACGAAATTGAAAACGTACAATGACATGGAGAACCATCAAATGATTTGTGATTCTCATTATGTCAATAAGGTTGAAACAAACATTGCAGAAAGCAGCAAAGAATGTAATAACTATGATATTGAATGTTTTTAAAAAAGTACATTGTACAGTAAGTTGTAACTGTCACAATGTATTAAGTCATGCTTGGATTCTTTCTGGTTGCATTTTTTTTTTCTTAGCTATCAGATGGATACATTTTTGTCACAACTCAGAAGTCAGTCAAGTACATGGCTGTACAATCTTCTGATATCCTACCGGGTATATGTCAATTGTCTAGTACATGACCATTGCCGCTGAACCTGGGAGGTAACTCTCCAGCAGAAAAATAGTCTCGTCCAGCTGAAGTTCACTCTGTTCTAATCTGAAAAGCAAAAATAAGTGTCATAAGAATAACATCTCAAACCTCATCTCAACAGTTACTATCAATCTTTGTGCGACTTCACTTACTGTAGTAAATGTCCTATATTCAAAGATGATCAAAGCAGTTTCAGTACGGCACCAGATATCAACTTCTGGGCACCAGGTTGAACTAATCCTGATGTCAAACGTGGGCCAAATTCCTGATCAAGACCAATGAAAATGACCAAAGTAGTTTGGTGCATGAGTGAAGTTTCTCTTGAGTTGGAGAAAAGTAATATCAACACTTGCATAATAGGGATCAATTTGAAAGCTGATCATATGTATATAAAACAGCTACAATCCTAATGTCTTATGTAGTGGACCCAAACTAGGCCATCAGTGACATCTACATAAATTGCCCTAGAGCTATCGGCAAAATAATCATGACTTTATGATGTCCAAATCGTGACATTTCAAAATCAGAAGTGTGGCAGACATGCCATACAAAACTGCTTGGGGCCATCCACACGCTTCATTTTGCTGACACCTATCAACATAACATCCATAAAAAGCTTCTTGCAAGTTATGAATTGTCCACACATCCAACCACAAACAAACTGTGGACTAACTTGCTGATGTCATGTTTGAGCTTGTTGAGCTGTTGTCTCTCGGGAGGGGTGATCATCTCCTCCACTTCAGACATCTGTGTGGTGTCAGCACCAGAGCTCTGCAGGGATGCAGCAATGGCATCCACTCTCTGAGACTTCTCAACTAGCCGCCTACATTACAAGTGCAACATAGGCTGTTGACTCGATATCACAAATAATAATCAATCATCTGAATCAACGCTTACTTCCCAAATACATCACTAAAAAAACTGAACTAAATTTGTCATTTTTTAAAGTCCCATTTTTTAGATATCTGTAAGTGTAAATTCATTTTTAAAAGTTCCTGGCATAATTTACATAAGAAAGAAAATTGTAAAGACAAGAATTTTGCAGTGTCTTTGACTCCACAGTCAGAACAGAATAATAATGCAATGCAGAATGAGCGTATGATCATTGTTAAACCTCACGCTTCAAAATACAGTGAAAATGAAACAGCAATGAATATCAATTTTTTTTAAATGTACAGTGGTCAATGCCAAGGTAGTGCAGAGAACTTCATTTTCCAAGACTTAGCATAGATTAACTATCGAGGTATATACCGAAGTTTGACAAACCAGTTTCAGTGTGAGAGTTTCTACACTAACGGGAGGGGGCCATACTTCGACAGCCGTTCTAGGTGGATGCACATGGCTTTTGTCATTGTACATTTTACAGTGAACTCATCAAAAACAAGTTAAGATCTTGTATACATCCATATAACTGTGATTGAAGCTGTACAGACATATATTTCATTTAACGGTAGCGTTCCGCACTGTACTTTGACAGCGCACGAAACTTACGGCAGGTTTTTGGCTTGCGTCCTAGCAGAACGTTCCAACACAAAAAAGGGGTCCAAACTCCGACATAGTAACAACCAGACCATCGCCGTGCATTTTAAAACAACTTATGCAAATAGAATAGCACTAAAAATTTTCAGTATTATTTTTTTGTACCAAATATGGGTCATATTTTGAATTACGCGACTTATTCAAATACGGTGTGTTCAACTGTTTACCTCTCACGGTGAGACCAACTTGCCGCAAAACGGCAGCGCATTATTTACGTTGGACAGTGATGGCATTTTCGCTTTTCGGCTTCATTGATTGCCTTGTCATCCTGTCTTTGGCAGCAGCAATGGCTACAGGATTTTTTAGTCGGTAGGGATCGATTTTTCTTGAATGTTTGTCGCTCTACGGACGGGATGACTAAGTTCATCGTGTTGAGCATCGCTCGGCCGCCTTCGTGCTGGATAGTAAAATGGCGGGGCCCCGACTCGGTGAACATTGTGGCATCATTTTAGCTCCGTTTATCCAACCCAGTTAAAGGCAAGACAGAACACAGGTATTATTTTTCGGAAGGCTAATAAACATCATTTCTATGTGTGGTGGTATTTTTTTCACATGTCGTATTTTGCGAAGAATAATTCAAGAGTTTCCCGGGCCATGGTGTCGATGCGTTCGCTCGTCAACTTGCACGGAAGGCGTCAAACTTGTGCAAGTTTTTCAATCGTTATCTGTGGGACTTGCTAACTTCGACACATACCCCGCCTTTGTGGTTATTTACAACAAGGTTTAGTCTACAGCTAGTTGTACTTCTCATGTGCAGGCATCTATGCATTTCTTCGCAACAATGATTTTTAAAACCTGACGAACTTTGGACCCCTGTCGAAGTATGGCCCCCTCCCGTTATAGATTTGTGGTGGAAAGTGTGACCTCTGACAGGCCCTGGGAATTACATTAGGTTGATTTCATCTACTTTGAAATTCCTAGTGAATAAAAATACAATATATATATCACTCCTTTACAACACATCATCTTTCCCCTGACCAAAGTTCCAATTTAAGTATCTAACCTTTTCCCAGTACGGAACCTGAGTGAATGCTGATGTCTTTCAACACCAGTGCCAAATCTATCCCTGGAGATGAAGCTATAAATAACAGCTACCCTCCTCACACCTCAAACTGAATGGTCTAATCATGTTGCCTTTGATAGTTGGCTGAGTCTTTTCATTCCCCTGTACAGAGGAGCCTGTAGCACATTGATTTTCCCCACCTGTTCTCTGTGTTCTCGTGCTCTCTCCTGCTGATGAGGTTCCCCATTGCCTGTGGACAAAAGCAGAAATAGGACCATTAGGGTAACTCTATAAGTCTACCTTGCCAAGGGCACTTATGTAACCTCCATCTGGTGAAAATTTACTGTTCAAGGTTATCTTATGGGCAAGAAAGAGAGACTTGCTTGTTATTTATAGGGCAGAATTCGGTGACACAGCAGGTGCCTTTTATGACTGTCTTAGTGAGGAGGTTTAAGGACTATAAATCACCTGTATTAGATGAGCAAACAATGACAACCAGGGAGCAGTATTTTACTTCTGCCACAGTCCCGGTGTCCCCTTGCCTAATCACTAACCATCATTGCCGAGTAACTAATGACAACTTGACAATTGTGCTCATGTTTTGTACTTGAAAAAAAAAGAATTGTCTTGCAGTCATTAATAATCAAGAATAAAACTTTATTGCCAGCAGCTAGTGGCTGTACATTGCACATGTACAATACAATGTTACAGTAATGTGTTCAAGCAAGGCCTATGATGTATGAAGAATGAACCGAACAAAGAAAATGGACACTGCATAGATCAGACCAATATTCCTCTGTCACTGCTAAAGTTCAATGCTTTGTGTTGCAGCATTTAAAATGACCTCTTATGAACCATAGTGTCTTAAAACCCCATGGTAAAATGGAAAGTGCAGAATGTCAACACTTAGGGCAGACTATGATGGAAAGCATGGCCATGACATTGCTGTAAGTTAGATGACACTGTCATGACTGATTTATGGGAATGTCAGAGCTATAGTCAATGGATAGAAGACAGAATAAGGTTAGATAGGAAGTGGGAGGAAGTAATCATGATTTCAGCAAGAAAATGGCCATCGTTTACAGCATAACCTCAAACTGTCACATGCTGGAACTGTGCCAAATGAGATAGAAACAAGAAGGAAGGCAGTGCTGTTTTGTACATGGCAATATTGTGTGGTACTGGTAATACATGTACTAACCGTGCAGTCAAGGTTAATCCAAACTTCATTATCATACGCGATAATCATCAAAATCGAAATAATGATTTGGAAATGGTGTGTACACACATTTTACAGGTCTAAGACACTGTAAATGGATTGATGTGAAATATCTCCAAACTGTCCAAAACTCAGACATACACGTGTACTGTAAATTAGTTTTGCAGGGATATATTGTTATATTATATGCTAGGGGAGAACAGAAAGCTTTGCATTTTTTTAAAAGTTTATGGTTGGAATAATTCTGTAGTAGAGCATCAATACAACGATAAAGTATAAAATCACCCCAAACATTTCAAACTTGCATATACAATGTATAGTAGAATAGCCAGGGTTGTAATTGTTGTTGAGGCATAACTTAATAATAATGTAACAACTTTATATAAACTAAAAACAGTTACTTCACCCAGACATGGTACTAGTGTCAGAATCCACCAGACAAGTGGTTCTGCTGGAGTTAACTGTTCCCTGAAAGGAGCGGATAAGTGAAGCCAACGAACGGAAGAGGGCAAAGTATGCATGCCGAGCTTGTAGTACAAAGTTAGAGTAAGGGGTGAGAGCCTGGTGTGTACCAGTGGAGGTTGGTTGCCGGGGGTGCGCGAGCCAATCTTTGGCTTATGGCTTATGTAAAAACTCCTTAGAGTAAGAGGTTTCTGGCTTCGAAAATCCATCAGGGACATTCTGGTGGCTGCAGAGAAAGCCTCACGTTGGTTGTGGTTCCATAGGGGGAACCATGGAAGCCACACGGACACAGGTCAGGGAATGATCAACCTCTGCTGGGTTGCTGGGGCGAGGGTGTATGGTGATTAAAGACCCGAAACACCCAATGACCCCGGGCTCATCAGTGATGATGTGTCCCTGTGGCACTATCAGACTGTATTCTAGAGGAGACAATATTATCTGTCGACTTTTAAAATGTACCTTACCTTGTAACACCTGTCCAGCAGCATCCTGCTGACCTGGTGCATGTTGATGCCGAACAGGTAAAAAGTCCGAGACGGCGCATGGTCTGGAGTTTTTGGGATTTCCTTCACGGGGGAAAAGGAAAAATATCAGAGTTATAACCCGTAAAAACTAGGGTGGCCAAGGTCATATGAAGAGAAGACAACAGATATACATGTAGATTAAAGAGACCATTATGGATAGGAAAAAATGAGTACACCATAATGAAGCTTAGTCACATTGGGACCACATTTCTCTGACTGCAGCGCCACCTAGCAGCTGGAAGTAGTACCAGTCACTATTTCCCTGAGGAAGGTAGCACAAAGATTACCTAGCAATAGCAGGCAATTCATTTTTAATTGGTTGTGCAACAAAACTGCATTTTTGATTGAATCCATTATAAATGATAACAATATTGTCCCTGTCAAATTGATGTTTTGACAGGGACTGGTATGAAATGAACTGTCTAGCAATTTAAGCATACTGATCCTATTCAATGACATGTAATCTTCATTTTTTTTATCATGCTGCTTATATGGACTGGGCAGCACGGACACAATGATAATAATAAATGTCCAGGGGTCCATCCGTTCGTCCATTCATTCATCCACTCAATCTAACCCATCCTACAGATGTGATACAATAAGTCATTAGGAGTACTGTATTTGCCCAGTAAGCGATATTTTGTGAAGCATGTCATTGAAGACTAGAAACCAATTGTTTCCATCCATCCATAGCCTGCAGTTCATGGACATAAAACAACATAGTCAATAAGTGAAGAAGGTCACCGATAAGCCAGACATAATTATTCCACTATCAGCATAACATAGTTCAACAGTTACTCTCTAAATTTTGCCTGGTAACCTGAGATTGTCATTATCAATAAACCATGCCTTCTCCAGCATATCTTGAGCACATGGATATCAGAAGTGCATACCTCTTGGATTACTAACACTCCATCAGTAGATCATGTTGAATTTACTGTTTACCGTCAAACATGTATGATGAAGCAATTTTGACTTTCATTTTTCTTTATGTCCTACGACCGTATCTCACTCAAGGCAGTCCCAATTGCCCTGGGAGTGCCTGACTTAGCACGCTTGGCTATTTATGGAAAAATCCATAGGGAGACTATGTATTTACAGGGGTTTGCCTGTGTCAAAACTGTTGCCACAGATCAACAGTACACATGAAGACTTCTGACGTCAATGATATTGATCCTGGATTAGCTCCAGCAATGAGGTTATGATAATAAATGTACCTGAAGAATTGTATCTCAGGTTTATCTTTTCCAGCCAGGTTTTGAAGCACGAACGACACTAACAATTGATAGATGGGCTGTTATTGCACTGCACTATGAAATCAGAATACATGTATTGGCTGTCTAGCTATTTTTCTGAAGATATTTGTTGATCTACCTGATTATTGCTATATATAGCACTTTATCATTTTAGATCCATACAATTTTATTGCCAGAGAAATGAAGGGAGTTTAGGTCACACAAATTCATTTTCTTGTTCCTTGGACACTTCAGAATAAGATTTTGATAGCAGAACTTCATAAAAATAGAGGACTAAGAGTAAAACTTAAATCTGTGATCTGATGGATCAACGTGAAACCAGACACTGGTTTCAATGGACATTTGTAGGGTTTTGATTCAATTATAAAAAGTACATGTAGTTTTAGTGGCCACTTGTAGGATTTTGACTTAACTATGAAAAGATGGGAAATTTTCTACAGTTCCCAGCTGACAAAGTTGTCTTCAATGCTGTCCCAAATACTGATGTTAATACAACAAAAATTCATTGGGACAGGGTGAACTTAGTGCTACAAGTTGCATGTGTAGTCAAGCAATCTGTGCCTATCCCTCTAGATCATTTTCCCAGAGTAATGAATCTGTAAATACTGTACATTCTGCTTTTCTGCTTACCTGCATGGTAACAAAGTTCTCAGAGAACAACTTGTACAGCAGTTCTTTAGCTTCCTTGGCTGGAATCATGGCCATATCCTCAACCTAAAACAGAACAGTAATTCAATTGATGTTTTCTTGACATTTCCTTTCTTATTATTTACTTCCATTTTGTAGCAAAAAAATCTGTGAGACCACAAGAAGCTTACTAATTACAAATCTGAAGGGGACATGTGTTCAGCATCTGTGACAAGACTGCTTCATTGTGTGGAAAGTCTTCAGCACCAGGGACAGGACTAGTTACTACTGTGGAAAGTCTTCAGCACCAAGGACAGGACTAGTTACTACTGTGGAAAGTCTTCAGCACCAAGGACAGGACCAGTTACTACTGTGGAAAGTCTTCAGCACCAAGGACAGGACTAGTCACTACTGTGGAAAGTCTTCAGCACCAAGGACAGGACCAGTTACTACTGTGGAAAGTCTTCCGCGCCAAGGACAGGACCAGTTACTACTGTGGAAAGTCTTCAGCACCAAGGACAGGACCAGTTACTTCTGTGGAAAGTCTTCAGCACCAAGGACAGGACTAGTCACTACTGTGGAAAGTCTTCCGCACCAAGGACAGGACCAGTTACTACTGTGGAAAGTCTTCAGCACCAAGGACAGGACTAGTTACTACTGTGGAAGGTATTCAGAACTAGGGACAGGACCAGTTATTATGTGGAAAGTATTCAGAACCAGGGACAGGACTAGTTATTCAGCGCCAGGGACAGGACCAGTTATTTTTGTGGGAAGTATTTCAGCACCAGGGACAGGACTAGTTATTTCTTGGAAAGAATTTCAGTATCAGGGGCTGATACCATGATTTAAGTGTGAGTACTACAGTACAAAAAGTCAAAAGTGGAAGATTACAGGCATGCTTGTGGTGTCTCAGTTTTACTCTACCATAAAGATACAAACACTGCGTATGCTGCAAGATTTACAGTAATACAACACTGTACGTCTGGAAATTGATGCCAAAGGCAGCTATCTCATCCTGCCAGATACATCATTTGGGATTCAGGATAAACTTGTGATACAAAACAAATGGGTGTACCTCTATTATTAACTTCTAAAGGTTACGTGCAGCTTGAGGACAACGGTTGCCTTTGTTCGTCAATGAATATGTGCCTTATCTGGACATAACAGCTACACCATAAGCGGAACCTCATTGACGTTTTCATCCAATCTGAATAAAATGGACTTGCTGGGGGAATTTCTTGTTACACTTGACTTTTACTGCCATCAGACTACTTACTGCAGAACCTGATATATTGTCTATGAAACTGTACATGTCATTAACACATGAGGAATTTTTTTTCATGAATTTGAATGGAAAATGTTCTCTCTTTAGGAATTCATTGCATGTTGTATCTGTGACTAGTGTTAGACTGCCACAATCTTTCAACTGTCCAACATTAATAATGTCTGATAACCTAAATACCAGCATCAATCTTGACTACATGGTTCAACACTGATGATTTTCAGCTGCCATCCATATAACAAAGGTCATATAATTAGTTAAAAAGTCCTATAAGTCTTCCTGTCATACAATATGCGATGTGAAATGATCATGGCTTTTTAAGTTCGTGGCTCACTGATGACGAATGACACCACGAACATGTGCTCTGAATACTGTGGTGTAGAATTGTAACAGTTACAGCATTATTACAGTGCAAACACTAGCTTTCCCTTCCAACTGGCCGACATACAACTTAAACTTAAAGTGAAACTTATTCTACTAACTTGACTGTTACTACTTGTTTCTATACTTAGTCTAGTATTAAAGATGATCTGTGATTCTGTCACTGCTATCTAATTTGGTATATTTTATCCTGTCATTATACTTTTGCATTTTGCTCTGTGTTCTGGTTTGCTCCAATCCTACCAAAGTTTGAGCTGCACGTTGTTGCTCCTGGCCTATAATATACTACATGACCCCACAGTCTACAGTAATGCGCCTGTAACCACTGGAACCTGTTCCAGACAGGCTCACATATAGGGACCTCAGGTGCAACAACTTACTGGCCCGGTCAATATCTAATTAGGTCAGGTTACATATATCTGCCAAAACGACTTGCACTGAAGGATCAAAGCTATAATGGAGAACACTGTAGTTTATTATTCCTGCCCTGGGGCCAATTTTAATCTTATCTTGCATTACTGACAAGCATTATGAGAAGCTCACACAACTTGCTTGACTGTAGTGAAATGTTGTTGTCCTGATGGAGGGTCTATCAATCAATCAATGATATTTATGGTATCATATTGTCTGTCAGACCAAGTTCTACAAGCCTCTTAAGCCTCTTATTCTTTTACTCTAAGGGAATCATTATCATGAACATGATTCATAACAAAATGGGCACTGTACCTTCATGCATAATCAGTGGTTACCAATTTGAAATTGCTCATGCATGGGTCATACGGTTTCCAAATCAATAGCAATTTTCAACTTTGATTTCTTTTTAATTTAGTCTTTTGTTGCAAAGATGTATGCAATGTACTCTACCATGTACATGTAAAAGGACGTAGCATGTCACAGAACTAGGAAACCTGTTCCATTTAAGTCTCTCAGAGGGGCAGCATATCTCCTTTTCATCTTACACTGGGTACACTGTACTGTACCCAATTATTCCTGCTTCCTTCACCTTCATTTCAACAACTTGAACTTGGAATTTTTATACCTGTCCTTGTATACATGTACTTGGCTATTTTACTGTCATTGCTATCATCTATATTGGCTCTAATAGAATTTCAATCACTAAGGTTTATAGTGTGGCAAATGCACATGTAACATAGTAAAAAAAGTCTTTAACATCTTACGTGCACCTGAATACTTGTGCAAATACATGTAATATTTCAAGGAAATGGAACCACTAAAAGAATATTGAAATAATTATAAAATGGGTGACTGCAACTATTTGCAATAATCACAAAATTGGGATATTTTATGGAGGGAAAGGCAGCACATTACCCATAATGCTGTGCATACTAACCTGTTTCTGCTCTAGGTGACGTTTCATCAGTAACAGACGGAAAATTCGTGAACACTTGGACCCGAATCTGTACAAAGAAAGGTGGTTTAATGTTATCAACTGACATTGTCACTGACGAAAGACACCCGATGGTTGTCTGAAACGTCTGACCGTTTCCAAAATCATATCCAGTTGCTTGTCAATAAGTAACTGCTTTTTGGCGTATACTATTACCTGGATGTCTAACTTGAACACATCAAATGACATTGTTCTTGTGTTTAAACTATGTAATGTTACAATGTTTGTTTAGAACAAGATGCCTTCAGCAACATTTCATATATATTTCTACCTGCTTTTCCTCAACCAAAATTACATGTGAATTCTGTTTTGCATTTTGGTCCAACTTTCACAATTATGATACCAAATACCAGTCAACCCACTTGTAATTCAAGCACTAAAAATTGAATAACAGAGACCTGATGACATTTAAGACCAATATTCTTACCTTTCTTGCACAACAGATTCAATGCTGGCTTTGCAAAGGGTCTCCAGTGCTTTTTGCATATCTGACACTCGAGTTAAGGTTGTTCGTATCTTTCTTTTCTCAACATGCAAATATGTATGTAGCCGTGACCTGCCCAAGCCCACTGGTGTGTTTGCTACATCTTAATGATTTTTTTTATTACAAGCTGCAATGTAGGTACAACTGTATATGGCATAGGAAAGTTACAAGTGAATATGTCTATGTTTATATCAGCTACATGTAGTGTATATCCAAGTGTTACCAGTATGCCTAACTCTTTGATCCGTGACAAGTCTCTAGAAGTGGCACACCTAACTAGACAGAATTCAGTCCTGTCCTGACTGGATCGGAAATGGGCCTCCTCCTCCTCTAGTACATGTGGGCTCTGTCAATAATGCTTGCTACTGGAAATGGTCACTTCAAGGCCAGTAATTATTGATATACAATGACAATTCTACAGCCTTGGCAGCCAAGAGATCTGAATACATTCCTGAGCTTTGAATAAGACCCTGAGCTCTGGATAAAACCCTAAGATCTGAATAAAACCCTGAGATCTGAATAAAACCATGTGATCTATTATCATACATGTACACACTGTTGGAAAGATGGGTCAACTTTAATGCTGGGGTTTAAGTTTACTTATCAGACTGAGTACATTATTAGCCTGAAGCCTAAAGCTATGGCTGCCTTCATACTCATATATGTAGATTTTTTATGCTTGTGCGGACTAACAAGGGTTTTTCTTGGCGATGTATGCAGTTGAAATAATACTGTTACAGTAGTGAAATAGCAAACACATACAACTGTACTTCACGTCATGATTTCAAAGTGGAGAGTTTGTATTAGACATCTTTTGGCATTTTATTGGGAATTTCATTGGCCATCCTTTGAGTCTTTATATACCAAAGTACAAAATTCATATACATGTATGTCCATTACAATTCAATTGCAAGTGTCACAGAAGATTCCTCTTTGAAGACTATTATATTTATCAATAAAGACTCCACATAAAAGGGTCTGGGGTTCAAACTGTTGCAGAACAAACATTTCCACCATCTTTTCACCAAATATTCCTACTGGTACTTATGTACTTTTATCTGTACATGTATCACTTTGTAAAATTGCCCATCAGCAGAGCAAATACTTCACAAGCAGCAGCTGGCCAGGCCAAATGACTCGTCTCATCAAAGCCTCGTTTGCTTAAGATTTGTTGTTTGAAGCTGTCCAATAATGAAGCCTCTTGCATGTCTTTGAAACTCAAGCAGAAGACAGTCACCATTTTAGGTATGCAGCTGAAGATGAGTGTCTCTGTTGTTTTATCTTGCATTAAAGGAATAATGAATTAATCATGTTAACTATCTTTCTGGGCTTGTAACACTGATTTTTGTGGGTTCCAGTGGTACCAGGTATGTTATGTCTGAAAAGGATGTTGACCTCTGTCAGGGGTACTGTTTTGGGTTTGTATGTTTTTGACATGTCAAATTCTATGTTTCTGTATATTGCAGCTATCATACCCCAGGAAGGCATACTTATTAGGTGGATTGCAATTATAATATTTGCTGTGATTAGTTGTATATTGGTGATTTTTATGTTTGCAAATCATACATGTAGACTTGGCTTGATATTCACACTTTTTTGTGTTTTTAGCAGCAGAATGTGCAACATCACCATGTGATATAAAGCCGGGGGTAGAATATCTGATTCAGGTTTACAGAAAATGTTTTTCCTAGTAATATCCAATAATAGGGATAAAATAATAACATTAGGGCTGCATCAAAGAGGTTCAACCTCCTTGGCTGCATCTACACACCATCCCTCTGTCCTAGGGCAGAAATTTGCTTCTTGTGTCAATAACTTCACTTTTATCGGTCCAAAAATCTAATGACATGACACTGATGAAAATGTATTTTTGCAAGCTTTAAATGAGATTTAGGCATTTTAAGAAATTTAACAACACGGGCAAATGATGAATGGGACAAACAACAAATGTGATCCAATAACAGAACGGCTGGATGGTCAACAGTAAAGGATACTGAGGACGTACATTCCTCCTCCACTCTCTCCTGCTTTGTTCACAATCTCTGTCTGGAATGAAGACAAAGATGAAGCCAAGATTGTCATGATACTGTGTACTGTACACAGTATACTGTGATGTGGAAAAAATACTGTGAAGGAATACCATTCTGGTCTTCAATGCCTGATATTGCCTGTTGTCTGAACTACAGTCAAACCCATCTATCATCTATAGCAGCCCCCTAGGGACTGACCAAATGTGGACATTATAGACAGGTGGCCACTACAGAGGGGGACCCCAATAAGCAACACATTATTTCAGTACCCACTAATCTTTATTCACATAAATATTGCACAGGTAAGCCATGTTCAGATTTACAGTTCAAATGATTCTGAAGAAAAATAATACATGTACCTGAAAAAAAATCAAGGTTCATACTAAATGGTATTTTTAGAACACCTTAGCCTCCATTATTGACCACCTTAAGGGACCACTATTCATTGCAGGATTATGTTACAAATTGAAATTCCCACATCATGTCTTAATGCTATCAAATAATTAAGCACAACAATATCATCAGTCATTTTTCTCATGGCATGTCATTTTATGTGGAGACATCAAAATGATAGTAAAAAGTATATTCCATTATGGGATGATTCCATTTATCAATTTAGCAGTTGATACTGTTAGATGAATAAGCACATAAAAATCACCATCATGATAACATAGTTTTAGGACTTCTGTATCTAAGACATAATGGCTTCAGCTTTACAACAAAGATAGCCAGACCATGATATAGAATGTCTAGTCAGACCAATGATTAGTTAATGCATGATGTATGTTTTTATGTTGTAGATGTCAGGTTTCTAGCTTGTATGGACAGACAAATGAATGAGCAAAGTCACTTATCACATTTACAATAAGAAATGAATCACCTTGTCTTCAGCTAACAGAGTCAAATACTCCCCAAGAGTCTGCCTGTTTAAGTCCAGCTCTGGTGGCAAGTTTTGGAAGATCTAAAAAAAAGAATATAGCCTGATGCAACTGTTCTTCAGTTACAAATGTAAAATTTCATAAATCTGCAAGGTACCCTAGACCACCACATTAAAAACTGTTAGGTATCAAAAGCATCAGTAATCCCAAAAATATGCAAACTTCAGATATCCAGGTGTTTGAGAACAGGTTTTCAATGTTACACAGCAGCACTTTTTGGGTACATGTAGCCGGTAAAATTATGGCAGTTACCATTCCAATAATTACATTTCAGTAATTAAGCTGCATTGCACTATCAGCCATCAAAATATCATTACACATGGAGTTTGACAGAAGACAAAGCAGAATAACTTATTAATAAGTTAGGTTTGGACTGTAATAGAAACTATGACAAACCTCATGAGATGACATGGGATGTGTGGTCGGTGCTAAGGGCACTGTTGTTTTCTCACTGATGCGCAACATTGTCCGTACGATTTCACACGCATACTGGGAAATAAGTGAACATAAAAGTTGATAGTCTGTGTAACGTAAACTCCGCTATCCGGAGCTAGTAGCCTCCTCCTCCTGAGTGGCAATGTTGGACGGGCCTAAGAAGCGCGATTAAATCAGGCTAAAAAGTTGACATGTGCTCTCAAACTTGGCACGCCGTGTCCAATAATTTACTATAATTTCAGCACAAGGAATGCCAATTTAAGTACAGTTATGACTTCTTGTAACAGTAAAAATGCTTATTTTTTTAGTAGTTACAAATGGTGCTTAATTGTCCAGCAATGACAAAAGAATGACTGAGGAAGGGAACCTTACCCTGTCTATCTTACTATTGACAGCAGACAGGACCGACTGGTCCCGGAAAAACTGGTGAAATCTGGTGAAGTTGACGTGCCAATAAACACCTTTGTCTGGAGCATCCTGGGATATCAACATGATGGAGGACCATGTGAAACAAAAAGAATCAGAGCTTGCTGGAAAACAGCAAAGAACTGGGACAAAAATATGACAGCCTCCTAGGATTTGTACTAAAAAGAATCAATGGACAAATAAAATTGAGTAATGGGCCGCTGGATTCACAGTTTTAACAAGCCTGTCAAATTTTATTGCCTATAAACATGTACATCACATAAGATTAAGTTAAACTCAATCTTTTCATCCAATGGCGCACCTCAGAATTTTCAGCAAGCGATATACCTCAATCTTTTTATCTAATGGCATACATTTATCTTTAATTTCAGCCAATGACATACATGTACCCAAATCTTTTTATCCAATGCCTTATTTCATCAAATGGCAATCATACCGTTGTCAATATTTTGATCAAATGATGTACATACTTCAATCTTATGACAAATCTCAATCTTTTCTTCTGATGACATACCTCATTTTTTTCATCAGACAGAGGAGATGTACTGCGAGGTCTCTTAGCAACCTTGTCGCCCTCCTCCCCATCTTCTCTTTTCCTTTTGCTGCTAGAAGTCACACTGGAGTGAACTTTACTATAATCTGAAAAGTAGTGAAAAACATTCAAGGTCCTATAGTAGATCCTTGCTGAAGGCATGTATGATAAAAGGAGATATCGGTATGGTAGTTACTTCGTAGCATGTAGGATAAGGCCATCCAGACACAAGCAAGATATGGACCAAAGCAAGTATAGAGCCTGACTCGCTGACTACTCAATAATGAACTTTGAGATAGATGCTACTGATAAGCCTCCGGTAAAAGCACTACTTCATGAAAAACATGGTCAAACTACTGTGCAGACTTCTGATGGATGTGTAATAACGTAGCTGAAGGCCACGGACGCCCAGCATCAGCTATGTCAGGGGACAGCATGAGAGGGGGAACTTATTCTCTTAGGGGAGGTTTGCGGGGCCTCCTCCAGGAACTTTTTAAAATCTAGAAGCTCTCTGGTAGATTCTAGGGCTATTTCTAGGCAGAATTGAGAGGCAAAATAACACTAATTTTTTATTATATTTTGTTGCTATCTGGTATATTGTAGGTAGAATTCTGAGCAAACAGTCCAATCGAAGTCACTGTGTTTTTGTTGCCATTGTTATAATTTTTCTTGGCTTTCTCATCACTCAAACTTAGAAAGCTAGCAGAAAACAGTTTTGGAGTATGGTAATGGGGGTATGGGGTATGTTGGCGCATGGCAGCACAGTAACACAATGTAATTGATAAGACAAAGCAAATATCTGCGATATGATGAGTTCACAACCACAAAACTGTGAACCAAAAAACGTCAAGTTAATTTCCCGATTCAGAATTTATTTTCTACAAGAAAGCTGCAGTTACCGATATCCATGGCAGGTGGAATGAGGAACATCTCTTTCTCCATGACCTGCAGTTCTGTCTCTGAATCTGCATTGTCTCCGCTGTCTGATGGAGGTGATGCCACTCTCTGTAAGAAGTGTGTCTTCACAAGCTCAACAAATGTCTTCCTCACCTGGAACTCATCCATCGACTGGCCTTCTGTGGCACAATAAAGGAAGGTAAGGAAACCTCAGACTGCATTGAAGCATGATGCTTTTTCAATATCTAGGTTTGAGGCTAACACCTGATGAGGCCACCCCATACATAGGGCCATCAGCTTTAGGCTCTATCTGACTAATGCCTCCCTTAAAAAATCTGCCCAGTTAAAAAGAAGCACTTCCCAATAACTTTGTTGGGTTCTTTTTCATGCAAATGAAACCTGAGGCTTACACCTGAAGCTCCCCTTTTCACAGTGTGTGTTTTATATCCCCACTCTAACTAAAGGACAACCCCGTATATGTACACCATATCCAATTGAATCTCTGCCCTCAGTATCCATGGAATTTGATGTATCATTTACATAGTATTTACATGTACCATTTACACCACAAGAACATGGGTACATGTAGTACAGACGGATCTGATCATAAGTGACTAAAGTGACGATAAAATTGTCAGTAAATCTCCATTGTTCATATCATTCTTAATATAATCAAGTTAATTTATTCAATTAAGTTCAATACTGATCAATGTGATCATCAATAGTGGATATTCATGCATGTACATCTTTGGTAGAACCAAGAGATTTTCAAAATTGTTAAGAATTTGATAAAGATCTTTTTAAAAATCTTTTTAATTACATATTATGACTGTACAGTCATGTGGATCTGACCTTCCAAAGCCTGTGTAATGCGATCAGACACCCTCCTGCACACCTGGCTCATCAGCATCTGTCCATGACTCAGCAGTTCCTCCACAAGGAACTCACCCACATCTCCATACAGTGTCTTGGCACAGTAGATATATCTGTCCATGGTAAAACAGCATATAACTTTCAGATAAGGAACTTTCATTTCTGACGTAACAGTACTCAGTCTGGTCTACTAACTAGCCATGCTGCCTTTATGCTGTGTCCATTCTGCATGTCATACGTGTTTGTTTGTTTGATTTGAGCATTTATTTAACCTCGAGGGTGCTCCAATCGGCCATCGGCCACGGTGCATACTGCTTTTTCTGCTCCAGGCAAGTTCAGCACATACTAGAAAGACTATGGTAGAAATGCACTTGAACACACTCAACTACCAGTGGACTAGCCTTCTGCTGTTGGGCTTGCACAACTGCCCAAGGGCTATAGAAGCAGCAAAGGGCACTAGGCCACTACCCTGCTCTGTACACAAAAAGGAGTGTTAAATTTTTAATCTAAATTACATGTATTGGGGACTGGAATCACTGAAATGTATGGTTACATGTCCACATTGAATGTCAGTCTTACCTGGGATATCTTGTGATGAGTAGCACCTTGTTGATGTGAACAGTGTACTCAATTAGACCACGTCTGTTCTTTTCAAAGTCCATCATGTTATGTTGGATCAATACACACAAAGCTTTCTTTACCTGAAACAAGACAGCAAATATAATATTTGTCTCATATGCATACTCTTTTGTAACTTTATCTACTGTATCTGTACATATAATATGGTCTATTACTAACGAAGGAAAGGTATCATTCTGTGAATAACTTACCATAAGTTGGACTGCTTTACTATCATGTTAAGCACTGTTCAGTGTCTCAGTGCTGTTCTGCTATAAGTACAACTTTATTTAAGTTTGTGGCAAACGAAAACACAGAAATGCAAAAACATTGACAACATTGCAACCGCTTATATGTTGAGCTGCTATTTTGGAAGGACAGCTGGAGTCAGTCTATTGCACAGGTGTGCAAAGCCATCTGATGTTGAAAAAGATGTGTGGGTTGACATTAACAGCAAGTTGGTATCCGTGTGTATATCATGAATTTTATTGGTTGCACTTTGGTTGCAGTCTTCCCAATGGTAATCATCGTATTTAGTAAATCTAACACAAAATGTTATATGTAAATTCAAAAGTTTTGAAACTTGCTGTAAAGCTGTACCTGTTGTATACATATAGAATGCAACATTAGTAAATATGTTGAAAACATTATATCCCCTTAAGTCACATATATGGTATAAGTATCACCAAAGTACATATACGACCTCATGATTCAAGTCTATGTTTGCATGCAGACTTTAACATTCCCACACAGTGTAAAAATGCGTCAAACCAAGTTGATGTTCATGAAGAGCAAAGATCAGGACACAACAGGCTGAGGCCTTCTTTCCTGGATGCAGTACAGTGGAAGCCAGTTAATTGCACCTCGGATAAACGCACACTTCGGGTAATTGCACGGAATCTCCAAATCCCAAACCGTCTCCCATTCACTCCATTGTTAGTGACTTCGCTTATCTGCACGTCGAAAAATCACCAACGCCGGATAATTGCACGAAAATTTGTCAAACATCGTCGACAAATTGACAGAAAATGCGTGCTAGAAATCGTCGTACGCGGTACAAATAAACCGATAACTGCCTTTGTAAAGGCGCTATACTGACAACATGTATGATATTGTTATTGGGATCAAAAGAAAGCGATATTGTGGGGTCGGCACCATGAAGAGACGCCCGCCCGTTGAAGGTCGTCAGAGCCGGCATTACGATTTGGCAGATAACTTGCTGTGACATACTAAATAACAACTGTTCTCTATCTGTCCATTGTCTAATTGTAATCCTTACTGTAATTAGGATCGCGGGGAAATACTTGTGCAGTAGTTCTAAGTTCTTGGCAGCCAGTCGGAAACCACACAGCGACTCGGGTCCTACAGACGGACATAACTCGAAGTTTGTAACTCGAAGGGTAATTCAAAGACAGGTGAGACGTTTATCATCGCCACACCTGCCGTCATCTCAACTCAAAATTGTGAAACCAAATTCATTATTTTCGACTGCAAGCAGAGTTTTGTTCGTCTTTGTTGTTGTTTTAGCTATCGATCGACGCCATTATGATTTCTTCGGATATTTCGGCAAAAGATGTTCTTGTTTTATTACGACGTCCATACATGTGTACTGAGCCACTGATTTAGACATCTTTATTGAATTGTAATTGTATACTGTATTACTTGTAAGAATGGCATTTATCAATGCAAAGCTTGCGGTTTGAGAATGTGTTCTGTATGGTAGAAATAAAGTTGCACATGTACTGTTACTCTAGCGGATAAGAACTCCAATCCCTATCGTTCTTTGAGTTTAAAAAAAAACACCAGTTCTTTGTTGACATTTATGGATAAAGTTAATAACTACATGTACATTATGTGTGTCTGCTTTCTCTGTGTCAATGAATATCAAATTTGTATTATACTACCTCCCATACCATCTCTAGGCCCCTCCGCCCGTGGTGGTGCGGTCCAAATGACAAACTCCGCATTATCGCACACGCCGGATAATTGCACGAAATTCGCTGGCAAATTGGGTGTGCAATTAAGCGGCTTCCACTGTATCAAGGTATCAAGATAATTTGTTTAACATAGTAACGTTAGGTGTCTTTGCCCAGTAAAGTATAGATGAAGATATATATGTCATACTGATACTAGGGTAGACTGTCACAGCAAAACGCGCCCCCCTCCCACAACTTTCTTCTTCTTCTTCTTACAGCATATTCTCAGCTCTTTCTACCTCATTCACTCCCAGTTTGGTGCCATCTGTGATATCCCTGAGTGCAAAAGATCCCTTGGAAGCCAAGAAAGTGCCGACATTCTCCACAATCTCTCCATATTGATGTTGTAAAAGCAGGCCGCCCAACCGCACCTGAGACTGAGCCATGCTGTTTAGCCTAAGCACAGACTCACATAAACAAACCGCCTCCGCCCTCTGGAAAATAGTTTCGAAAGATAGTGGTAAAACGAACATTGTAGTTCACTCTTTAATAGAATAGATAAAATAACTGTAGCTATTTTGTCTGTTTAAGTTTGAATTTTGTACCTAATTGGCTATTTAGGTGAAGAACACATTCTGGAATACTTTGCGCATTGATTTTGTACATCACCTGTAAAATTATGCTAGACGGTGCATGGTTGGGATGTATCATATTGAAAGGAGGGGTGATACTTTTAAGAAGAGTTTCTTTCTGTAAAAAACGGAAATATCCAGTAAAGTAACCGAACAGAAAGGTTATACAATATGATTTTGTTTAGTTATGATAGATTTAGAATGTTTTTTTCCTGTATGATGATGCAATTATATTTGTGTTATGGAACCCCCTATTTCATTCTGGCCCATTCCTGAGACAATATGGCGGAGATACCAATGAAAAGAATTTTGGTGCACCTGCAAAAGGCCGGTGAAACTTCTCCAACCGTAGCAAAGTTCACCCAGGTTAGTTATCTTCCCGTCGTGGCTTTTACCAATTGTTTGTAGTCACCAGTGATGGTCAAAAATGTCTCTTCTGAAGACTAAATTCGGTCGAGTTTTGACTTTACCGAGCCGAGGTGTAAAATAATTTGCACACCTGTGCTGTAACATAACGTTACGGACAAAGCGCCCATGTATAGTGCGATTTTTGTACGTAAGGTGTGGTATACAGATGGCACACTATCATAGTTAACGATAACATGATAAAGTTAAAGAATGTGAAACCATTAACCATCCTTCTTCTTCTTCTTTGAAAGCCCACGTTCTTCGTGTAGAACATTATGGCTTAATCCAACATACATAAAACAGTAATATATATAAACAAAGTACAGTCGAACCTGCCCAAGTGACCACCTCTTCTTAGCGACCACCTGGCCATTACGACCGCTTTTTTTTGGTCCAGAAAATTTTCCCCATTGACGTAAGCATTAACTGTGACCTCTTAACAATGTTGCCAAGGCAACCGCGACTGCCAAAAATCGGGACCAAATCCCTGCGCATAGCGACCGCGTCATTTTCAAATCTTGAGGTATCATCGATTTTTCAATGATAAATTAGCACGATTTTGTGCCTTTGCCAGCCAGTTTGAGTCGGATTTTGACTATCATTACGATGTTCAAAATGAAGATAGCGGTGGATACAGGCGCCTGTGCTTGCTATTTGCCATTAAACACAACGGAAACCATTTAAACTATGCATCGGGCATGTTGTGAGACTATTCTCTTCTAACCGACCACCTGGCCAAATCGACCGCTTTTGCCCGGTCCCCCGGGTGGTCGTCTTGGGCAGGTTTGACTGTAATATTATTTAAGAACATGTTGGACATCGCATTTTTATAGATACATACACATGTATATAGCTTTTCAGGCTTAGGAGATAGGTACAAGCAAGGAGGTTATAACCTCCTAATGGTACAAATGATCAAAGGTTACTAGACTTTTCATCCAGAAATGCATTCATAATCAAGTTCTTGGAGGTTTCGTCCTGGGATTATTACAATAATACAAGTGACGATTTTTTATCAAGAGTTTTTATCAAACTTCTATTCTAAAACAAATGCACCTCTAAAGGTTTACGTCTTTCTTCTCGGAAAACTCGGCACTTTATTGACCAGCAAGAAGTTTTCATGTTGCAAACTGCCCTTGGGTACCTATTAACAGTGGAGTTAACATTTAGTAGATGAGCAGAATTTTTTTTGTAGGAAACTTTAATAAACAAGAAAATTGACTGCAGCGGATGATTTTGAAAACCGTACTGGTCGGTACATTCCCGAGGCCCCTATTATTAAGCTGTACATGTAGCTAGGCAAGCTATTCCAATTTTCCATGTTTTTAATCTCACATACTACTAATTCAAAGCCAGGTGACAAGAATTTGGCATCAGGTGTATCTGTAGCCAAGGAAATTATCATCTAACGTCCTTGCTGTAGCTGACCTGAATTTAAGTTTGAGGGTTGGTAATCGTCACATCTAAGCTTAGCTCTTGAGACCTTCAAGGCTTGTTGAGAACTTAATCTAATTTTTCATGTACATGTACACGCTAATGGTATACAATTGTCATAACTGTGCAAAATTTCAAAAAAATGATTTTATTGTTCCAATAAAAGTTGACTTGTACATGTACTTACCATAAGCACAGTAGTTGCATTGTAATGATAATATATATGCAGATGTATGGCATGATATTAAGAAACGGCTAATGCGCAACTTCCTCACATAATGTGTGCACCTAACCTAAGCTCCATGAAAAATATTGTCATTTAGGGTGCATACAGATTGACAAAGACCATGGTTAGGGACCTGACGATATTTACCGAGGGGGAAGGGCTGGTGCATAGGTGGGGGGGGCCATTGAAAAATTTTTTGAGCCGAGGGGGGGGGGGCCATTGAAAAAATTTTTGAGCCGAGGGGGGGGCCATTGAAAAAAAATTGCCTTAGGGGCCATGATAAATACAAGCAAAATGTGCCCCTGAAATGCAGGAAATGAAGTTTCAGATGGTCAAGATTTCAATTTTTCTCTGGACGTCCCTTGCGACGGCTTGCGCCTCTGGCGCACACAACACTTCGGCACTCGTCGAAAATCTCTTCCTCTGACAGAAAATTGTCATTACATTTAGCATAGTCTACCAGCGAAGTTTATCCCTCAAAATGCACAAAATCGTGTCTCAGAGGGTCCAAACTTCATCATTTGAATGACATTTCTCCAGACCTACTTTGCGACGGCTCGTGCCATGCCCGGCGCTCGAAATCGTGGAAATACGTTGGGGGCGTCGTCGCCCTCAAAACCATGTGAACTTCTAATAGAAAGGCTATTAAAGTTAGCTTAGTCTGCCAGCAAATTTTGCCCATCAAAATTCAGGAAAGATCGTTTCAGATAGTCAAGATTTCCAAATTTTCCCGGGGGAGCATGCCCCCGGACCCCCCCAAGGATTACGTTGATATAGTTCGCCCTCCCCATACTCAGAAATTTTCTGCAGCCGCCTCTTTCGTGTGATTCCATGTTCGCACGAAGTTTAAGAAAACTATAGAAACTAAAATTGGTATAAATATCAATCCTCCGTGCATCTGTTCTTTGTATACGGAATGGTTCACGGACGGCAACGGGATAAAACATTACGATGTTTACTTTCGTGACAGCGGGCTCTCTGCTGCATATGACGCAATCATGGTGGCGCGAAATTTTTTGGGCAAGTTTGTAGGTTGCAATTGGCCGAAATAACTCCCGTTTTGGAAAGATTGAAGCAGTCTTGAAGCGGTTTTCGTAACGAAAGTCTCTTCCAACTACAACATTAATTTGTTTTCTTTTGTGTAAATTTCGTACGTGTAGTGGAAAAGATCGCCTTGGATTACCGCCCCTCCCCGCCCGCTTTTCTCTTCGTTGATGTGGACGCATAAAATCCAAATTTTTTTGCCTCACAGAATGCGGGAAATTTCGTTTTAGAGGATCAAAAATATCAAAATTTCCCGGGTAGCATGCCCCTAACCCCCGACACCGGTCAGGCCTTTGGCCCTCCGATCCCTGGACGGCCTTTAACAGCTAGCCGTCGGTCTGGCGGAAACGCTCAGTTTCGTGATCTTGCGTATTAAAGTTTAAACGTTACCAGAGACTTTTTTCACGTAGATCGGAGAAGTGATATCAGACATGGTAAGTCTTATAACCGTTGCAGCGTGAGTGTAACAACATCAAGTGCTACATGTTTGTATATATGTCATCAAAATGAAAACTCGGCTGTTGTAAAACTTTGGGAGATAACATATGCCCCAGCACTGGACTCCAACGTGCGCAATTTGTTGACGCGCGGGTCTTGACACCCCGATCGTCGTCACGTTCAAACAACGCTACCGCTATTGTTATTGCTATATTATTTAATGACAGACTGTGTGTAATGGAAAAGGCAAGGAAAAATTTGGGGGGGGGGCATTGAAAAATTTTTTGGGGTGGGGGGAGGGCCATAGAAAAATTTTTTGGGGCGGGGGGGGGGTGGGCATTGAAAAATTTTTACCAGACCTATTTTGCACCAGCCCCCTCCCCCCAGTAAATAACGTCAGGTCCCTTAAGACTTACTGAATTTTCGCAAAAATGTTGCCTTTCTAGTTTTGTATCCATTTCATGTATGTTTTTCTATTCAATGCATGTGATTTAAAAGAAACCTCTGAAAATTCATACATAGATAACCCCCACTGTGGAAGAAGGGGAAAAATCCATAAAAATTCTCCCCACCACCACTCTCTCACAATGCACCCATGTATCTGTATTGTTTAGATCATGATTGTTATGTAATACCAATACCAATGGTCAAATACATTTAATGCTACAATAGTTGCCATCTTCATGTAAAGTGACTAGGATATTGCCAATTAAGCCATATTTTTAAAATGTAAATTTTAGTATTGTAAACTGGTATAACAATATGCACACTGACAATTCTTGACTGTATATTGTTTACAAATGGAGCTGCACATAGAAGAAGACACAAAACTAAAGCCATGCATGATTACAAAACATTTAGAAATTTGCTTCCTTCATAGGGCCACAGCAATTGAATTTTTCCTTGATAATTTTTCACTTGGTCCATAGCAAGCAATATGAAAAGTGCATAATATGAATAGAATGTCCATGACCTTGTGTCAGTGTAGTAGATCAGAATAACCCCTGACCAGAACATATCCAGGTATCTGCAGGGTTCTCCCCAGAATTTTTTAGTATAGTGGAGGGGCTGGCAAAAACAACCCAAACCAAGGCGCCGCGCTTTCATGAAAATGGGTTCATTTTGCAATGACAGAGGGTGTCAAATACTACAACTACAAGTACAAATGTAATGTAATCATATTATACCAATTAATATAACATTTATTCATATAATACATTATAGTGATTCCTTTGTTGTAAAGTGGCAAAATGACTATTGTTTTGATCATGGCCCATTCACAAGTTTTTGCAGACAATGCCCACTGGAAAAGTGATACACACAAAAATCTGTGAATTTTCATTAATTTTAGCAAAACTAACCAAGAAAATAGGGAAGAAACACACTCAATTTCAAAAGTACATGTAGTATATAGTGGAGCTGGGCTAGGAGTATAGTGGAGGGCCTCCGTTATTCCATCCTCTGGGGAGGACTCTATCTCTATCTGTATCTACAATATAATGTATATAGCAGGTATAATGCCCTTTGGCATAATACACCAGGGTCGCAGACTCACGGTGCAGCAGCAGCAGCTGGTTACATTACTAGTACCTGTCACACCTAGCTTTTGCATATCTATCTGCAAATGCTCTTTGTTTTAAAATTAAACTCCTATTCAAGGCTTAGTCTTACCAGTTACGTGTATGCAAATTATTTACCCTGGCTAGGCATGCATTTGAGCACTTCCAATGTCTGTTTAGCTTTAGTTGTTATTTTGTTCACATGGATACCCCACTTCAGCCCTGTTGTTAAAATAGCACCCAGGTATGGGTGCATTTTTGTTGTCGTTAATGTCTGACCACAGAACTGGTAAGGGGACCTACATTGGGGGTTTGCTTGTTTGTTATTTGCATTATGTAGCACTTTTCGGGATTGAACTGCTTAAGCCATGTACCTTTGCCATTCTTCCATTGCGTTTAGATCTTTCTGAAGAAGTTGTGAATCATTCTTTGTAGATAACTCTACTAGTACATGTATATATTGCAGGCAATCATCAGCCTCACACTTGTATCAAGCTCAGGTCTGGCAAGTCGTTTATGTTGGAGCTGAGGTCTTCCCCTCTACTACTACCGTTTGCTACCTGTTCATTAGGAAAGCCTTTAACCAATTTAGTGTAGTGCTTTGAATTCCATAGTAATCCAATTTTGACATTAGTCTGCAATGTGGGACTTTGTCAAAAGCTTTAGTGACATTGAGTATTGGTACGTCCACCTGTCTTGTATTATTCAGTACCTCAGCTATGTCATGAACTGTTAGAATAAGCTGCATTTCTGTACATATCGATCAATTTTCTCTGAACCCGTGTTGGTGGTCAGTAAATATATTGTGACCCTCTAAGACTAACTGTTTCATGATATGGCTATGGATAATGTATTTTACAGGAAATTCAGGTCAGTGAAACAGGTCTGTAGTTTTGGGAACCACTCTTGCATATTTGCATCATACCATGTTAAGTTCCTGTTGAACCAGGACAAGTTGTATCTTCTTGTTGTCATTTTACTAGGGATGTGCATGACATTGTGTGCTTTGTTTTGTCTTTGAAGTCATCCCATTTCTGAGCCACTGACATGTCTTTTGTTCTTTTAGTTAATTTTTTTGAATCATCATATGAGATCACTTAAGATCATTTTTGATAGCCAGTTCATCAGATTTTGTGCGAATGTACACTTTCCTTTTATTTTTTTTTGTTCTGTTTAGTGTTTGGGTGCCACTAGAACCATGTCGTGGTCACTTATTTCCAGAACTACTGTGTTTTTGTTGTTTTTTCCTAAGTCCAGGTCTAAAATGTTACCATTTCTAGTTGCTTCCTGAACTGTTTGGAATAGCTCGTGGCTATCCACTAAGTGCAGTAGTTTCTTCCTGTCCTGAATGATTCTGAGTATTGTCCGTTATGCTGGCATCCCAAATTCCCAATCAGTACAGGGGGTGATGAAATCTCCAAGAATGATCACATTGTTAAGAGTTAATCTTAGCTTGCCACATGCGTATATATACACATATGTGCGACATGTATATATTAGTATCATATGAAATGTTGCAAGTAGAGCATGTCTGATCTAAAATAAGCCATGCTAAGCCACACTATCAAGCTATCAGGTATCATTGTCTAAGGGAGCAGGTGGATCAGCACTATAACAATGAATGTCTTTCATTTATCATTTAGCCTCAGAGTTAGCCTGATTAAATCTCGCTTATAGCAGCCCGCCAAACATCCGCCGGCCAACTATTAGCTTGATGTAGAATGGCCACAAGCCAGGGGAACTGGGTTTTCCATATATGGATAATGTATGTAATTGTCATCACAGCCCACCACAGCCTGGCTTTTGGTTGCTAGGGACTGGGTTGGGTTGCTATGTGGTGATTGACAGCATCACACCTCTTATCTGTACACATGTTGTTGATCTCTTTTTTAACCTCCTTGATCTTCTGTGCCACCAGTGCTGATGGTGGGAACAGCCAATTATGTATACACAGTTCTATTGTCTTTCTGATTGTTAACTATCCGTTACACCGAAGAAGGAATGTGAAAATTGCTCTACATAGAATGGCATTCTTTTAGATAAATGTGCCTGTGGCAGAACTTTTGATGGGACAATATAATAATCTCACAACCAGGCAAAATAATAGTTCCAGGAAGCAGCGTCTGCGCTTCAAGACTCCTTCAAGTTTCTTGACCCCCCCCCCCCCCCACACACACACACACATACAAGATGTTGTTTTTCCAACACAACCATGCTTCTGCTCCCATGGGACCTTCACACAGAGAACCATAGCCTGCACAGACAATGGAGAGGCATCTTGCCCGCCCACCGTCTGGGCTTTGGAGACATGCTAATTAACCGGTTTCCACGGTAATGGGGGCTTGACCAAAATCCTGGCCTGCCATTGGTGTTGGTATTTTCTACAACAGTTCCCCCAGCTTATAGCTGTTGGAGCACAAACTCCGCGGGGAGGGGCCAGTTACAGCCCTGGACAGCGGAGTTTGTGTTACACAGACTACCTCAGAGTCAGAAGCAGAATAATGATCATGATTTTTTCACTCTTGTGGTTAATTTTTTTTTTTTTTCAACCTTTATTTAGCCTTGATACATCAATCGGCCTGAGCCGTTTTTCAAGATTTCAACTTCAAGGGTTAATGTGTTGAGCATTGACACCAAGTCTGCCGACTCTATTGCCCTCCTGTCCGCCTCCTTCCAGCCAGTGCTATTCATAGCAGTTAATCAATAGCTTCTACTTCATTCTGCTGTGTGATACCAGTATTACTTTAGCTAGGTAGGAAGATAATGTGACCAAGCTGTGGGCCTTGTTCATAAAGATTACATAGTGACTTCATTCTCTTAACATTTTGTGCCCAGCTGCATATTGTTAAGCAGACACTTGCATACCAAGAAGGTTTGAATTCCATTCCTAAATAGAGCATCACACGTACGCACAAACACACACACATGACTTTGTACACTATCTGGTTTTTCATCACAAGATTGATAATTGTCACAAGGTCTTTGTTATGACTCTATGGTAACATTATATACACACCATTGTGCCCACCGTATTACGTCTACTATGGTTACTCCATTTGCGTAGTGTCAATAACTATTCATGAGCAGACAACGTGTCGGTGGGTGTGGCTTTCCGTGTACATTTACATGTACATGTATATGGCAATGAGGGAAAAAGCACAGGTGAGAAAATCTTTACTGAAGTCCCTTTGGTACCATATACTGGTTATGATTTTGTAGTCTACCACTTCAGTTCATTTTGTATACTAGTATGTGGAGCAGATATTGATATTCATCAAGTCTATGTACATTTACTATTGATGTGAATACTTTCTGCATAAACCCATTCACTGTCTCACAGGTAGGTTGAAAAATATTAGGCTACTTCCAGGCCATTTAACTGGGGCCTAAAGCACATGGAAATGTGTTACAAATTTGATTTCATGACGATCATGTGTATTACTGGTACTTGCCAGATTATTATACGCCCATTCCTCGTTAACTGGGAAAATTGGAGGTAGAAAATTGTAAAAAATAAAGTTGTCCAAAATGCTTACCTGCTGGTATGAACTTGTTACCACTTATATCAACTATCTTTTGCTATTTTTGTCTGGTGCTAACACGCTTAATTTGGGAGATATTTGATTTTTAGTAGGCCATGTCATCTTTCCTACAATTTCGTAATAAAGAGCATATTACTACACAGAGAAATGTTCCAGCAAGTAATAGTGGAGTAACAACAGCCAAATTAGCGCATTTTCCAACCCAAAACCTTCAAAACGCCAATGAAAAATATTTAACCGCCGTGTCATTTGTTTCGGAATAATCATCAAAATTACAAGCTATTAAGTTTGCTACATTTGTATAAAAGTAAATTAAAAAAAAATTAATGATATGTTTTTTTTTCTGATATGAAGACAAACCGTTTAATACTCCTTAATTTTCACCCTGTAGGATGGGATAAGAGCGATAGAATATATTTATGAAAATGGTTGGAAGCAGGCGATATCTATTCTACAGGTAAATGCCAATGAACTGTGGTAACGTAAATTACAGAATCTCTAACATTTGGAGGAAAGCCGAATAGTGTACATACTGGCTCTATTTGAACTGATCAGGTCATGTTCGTCTATAATGCTGGACCTCTTATCTTCATGTTGCTAACTCAGAGTAGCAAAAAAGTGTAATCTTTGTTATCCGGAATACCCGTATAATCTTGTTCGTCCTGTACCCACCCGGACTCTGCGGAAAGACACCCAAGATATGCAAGGTCTCTATCTTGGCGGGGTCTATTTAAATACATGCTAAGTAACAAAGGATTCACGCAATCACACGCTCTAGGTCAGAACCGCTTCGTCCTCGCGTCCTTTAATCAAGTCTTTGGGAATAGCAGGACATGATGCGATGGCAACATGCACTAGATGGACTGGGCCTTTCTAGCACAAGCTTTCGATATTGGAAAGACAACAAACTAAACACCAGTTATCGCACTTCTTATAAAACATTTTTTAATGTCAGGACAATCTTTGTTCGTGGAACAAACACAATGTCACATCAATATAGAATGAATGTGCTACCTAACAAAATGTCCATCCATACACCTTATATCGTGTGGTTCAATAATACCGGCAGAGTGTGTAATATGTGTATAACAAGGCTTTTGTTGATGAGCAAGGCTATAAACAACAGTGAATTTTCCAAAAGAGAGCTGCATGTGTAAAGGCACTGGTCTCTTCTACAGTTATCCTGGCAGCCTGTCCCTTTATACTAATGCCACGATTACATGACAAGCCTGACGTTATGTAGATCTTGACTTTATAGAGTGGGATTGGTTTCACAAATAGCTTTCTGCCTTGAACCATGTGTCTGTCCATGTAAAACAATTCTGTGCATCAATTCTGTGCAGTCACGACTGGTTGAAAGAGTAGTTTGCTTCTAATTAACAAGATTTCCAACCTAAACAAGCAAAGGTGAAAACTTCGGAACATCTAATGATAGTGAAGTCTTAACTTAAGTTAGCTATTAACTTCTGCAGCCCATATGCTTTTGATCATGGAGCTTAAAACTCAATGACAAGTCCTCAATGTAGATAACGTGGCGCTAGCGTAAATAGTGTCGCTGATTTACCGCCGTCTGTACGTAAAGGGGTCCACTGTGTAAAACGAGAAATATTTCTGTGACACGAATCTTGACTACATTGACCTTCATAATTAGCTGATCATAATCTCTGTTGCTATTTAAGACAAACATGCTTGAAACGTACCTTACTTCATCAGTCAGTGTTGAGCATGAATTTCTGTCATTCCAGTCATGTGATCTTCAAAAAGCGCGCGAAAATGACGACAAACTTGGACGAGTCTACTTTGACAACATGGGTTTATTTTGGTTCAGTCCAACCCAATATACATTTATTCAACTTGGCACTATACATTCCGTGTAATGTTGATTATTGAAGCATCAGATATCAATATAAACACCCGCATCTTTCCAAGTTGGTGCATGTCAGGTTTATCATTTGAACATCGTTCCTATGAGAAATGAAAAGTCCCAGCATCGTAAAATTCACTGAAACAGAAACATATAAACAGACTGCATTGTAACTCTATGGCAAGCCAAGCCCACCTACAGGATCCTACAGTAACATTACAGCAGAAAACATGTCTTTGGTTGATGTGATCTTGCTGAACATCCGATGACATGTTGAAGAAAAAAAATGGTAACGTAAATTATATGGTAACGTAAATCATATTTATGCTTTTAATGATAAATAAAATTTTAACAAACAGTTCTGGAAAGATTAACTCTGCAGGCAATTACTTATCTGGGAGCATTCTTTCCTAAGAGTACAAAAGTAATGATCTTTCTATAATTCTAAGGGACTTATTATGGTAACGTAAATTATATCAAAAAAGTGACAAACGGCCTGAGATTGGCGGTTATAGTCATGTTTCCAACATTCGTGTTTTATGTGTCCTGTCATTTGTTTGTTACGCAACACCACTGTTTAGCAGATAAAACAGTGAAAAAAATATCGGAAAATGTCTTTTCGTAAGCGAATTACACCCAACAGAAGTTCGGTAACGTAAATTATACAAAAGTTGGCGACAAGAATAAAACGGCATCTGACGTAAAAAGGTCGTCTGCTGGACAAGTTTATCAACACGTGACAAGCCGGCCTAAGTGGTTGATGTAAATTATGACTGAAAATTTAAAGAACTAACGTCTTTTTATTATCAGAATGCCACGATATTCACCTTTATAGCATTTCCGACACGTGTTTTTAGCGTGTTTCTAAGCAAAACCTTACCCGGGACGACCAAAAGGCAACTAACAATGGTGGGAAAACATTGCTTAGCATATTACTATCATGTACTTGTAACGGAAAAGGGCAAAATACGTAGTCATTGTGTCTTTAAAGAAAACTGTGGCCCGCTGCTTATGTGCGACAGCAATTTGCCCCTTTAACGAGGAATGGGCGTATAGTTAAAGGTACCTTTATTGGCATTTTATTACATCATGCTTGCTTTTCAGTTAGACGTTTATGTTACCTGTGTCATGTTGGTTTAACTTGTGAAATATACAGTAGTACAATTTTTCAAGCGTTTCATAACATTCTCATTGATATCACATTCAGTAACTAGTACAAATTTGGTTAGAGCAAAACTTTTTGTTTATTACAAGAAGATTAGAGTATGGGTACAGAACATTGTTTCAGGAAATTGAATCTAAAAGTGCACTTACTGGGTATTACAATTTAATGTAGCGCTGAAATGTTGATTTTGTAGTACAGGGTTTGTCTGACAGTATCGTGATATTTTGACAGCATATTGTTTTTGTAATTATTAACAGGTGTTTGGGCGATAAATGCGTGAGCTCACATGTACACGTAGATGTAACTTAGGTTTACATTGACGTCAATGATTTTTCTCAAGATGTGCGAGTGCACTTTATACTAATGGACATCTCTCTAACATGCCCTCTCAACATATACCTCTTAGCCCCATCAATCTTGGTCCTGTACTAATGTTGCTTCCAGGCGGCTTCCTGCTAATGCATTTTAAACCTCCTGAAGCACTTCTGGTGATACCTGCTGTTTGACAAGTCTGGCCCTCTGACATTTCTAACTTCGTCAGTAACAGGAGTCTGGAGTAGTATAATCTGCTGGGATTTTGTTCGCAGTCAAGACATTTGTTGCCATGGATTCTTGGTACTTAAAGACGTCACTGAATTCAATTTTGTACCGAGCCTGAATTAGTTCAGCTTGCAAAATTACAAGCTGTTTCCGTATTTCAAACTTACATTTATTAATATTTGGTCCATATTGCAGATGGCAGGTGCACATATTTTTAAGTCCTTTGCACCTTACTACAATCAACTCCTGTACTGACTGTACCGTTACTCTTAAATGTGATTTCTTATGTATGCACTACTGTTTGGTGTTTTAACAAACATCTCAAATGTAAGTTTTTGATTGACGCTTGTAAGCAGGCATATAAAAATTACATGCAGCACTATGCAGCACTGGTATGAGCATGATGCATGGCCATCTCAACGGCTAGAATTACCACAGCCCTTAGCCTACCAGAAGCTTCCAGCACCCTATACCTACATGACCCAGAATTCTGGCGGTCAAGTGCAAGACTGGTTGGAATTCCAGTGGCACTCACTATGCGGTGGACCCATCTTTTTGATGTTGTTCGTAAATATGCTTGGGTGTTGGCCTATGGATGTCAGTAACCAAACCAGGTTCTTGGTACTCATTTCACCTGAGGGAAATGAGGAATGGGTATTTCCAAGGACACATATGTCCAGGAAGATTAACTGAGTACAAGTTTTTGTTTGTAAGTCAGCTAATGGACAAATAAAGCTAATCTCGAACCAGATCCACGGTGCGTAATGTATAGTATCAAACTTCCCGTAGGATCTGGCTTCATTCGGTTCCAACAAACGCTATTAACATACAATTGTTGCCTAATCAAATTGTGCTTGCCGAGGAGGTGTCAATTGCCCTCCGCCCGGCTTGGCTGGACTGCCCCGGCAGGCGTGTCAGCGGGTGACCGTTACAGGAAGTCATAATACGAGTCACTGCGCGAACCGTTGGTTTGGCCAGTTTGAACCATGGACGAAAAAGTTCGTCGTATCTTTCGAGACATCTGGGAATTTGAGCCGCGAGAACCTCAGTTGCGGGCCACTGTCACGCAGGAAAAAATGTGTGTTTGCATGCTACTGCAGTACTGGCTAGGGAAAGTCCCTATGTTGTCATGTATCCCATTACTTTGCGTCCGCGAACCTCGACTTGTTGTCGTCGTCTTACCGTTGCGAGAAATTAAGAAATAGCGGATCAAAAAGCAGACACAAACTGCAAGAAACTTTAGATTCGAAACAAAAAATGGCTGACTGCGCGTGGAGTTGTGCTTTCCTTCAGCGCATCCAAACGTAATGAGGGATGCTTACTTTCAGATTACATGTTCAAAATACCAAAGTTTTAAAGTTCGTTTAATGTTTTTATATATGAATAAAGATTAATAGTAAGTTTTAAAGTTGTAAGACTTATGCTCGATTTCTTGAGTGGAAATTTCATGTACCGGTGCATTTCTTCTGTTACGTTGTGATGCTGTCAGCATTGTATTTTGCGCCGTCTGGAGGGAACCTCCCACTGAGACCGGCGGCGCAGGTCATTGAGCTTGTTCTGGCTATTACGTGAGCCGCTCATAAAGACATTAGCACCTCGGATATTCGTGTAGCTGTTAATACCGCACAAGGAGGGGCAGGGAGAGACACCTTTATTCAATAGAAATGCTCCTCCCTGTTCGGGTGAAGGCAGATCTCCGGTGCCCGTTTGACTCCCTTGGCCGGCTACACTCCTTGGCCAGCTTTGATACTATCTTATGGCACCGTAGGATCTGCTTGGAGATTAAAGAAAGCATCCAAAGCATCCAAAACACTGAAGCGTGTCAGGGGATTTGAACGCAGAACCTCTAGTGTCTGAGCCAAACATTCATACCAATCTGCAACCAATGCAGACAATGCTTACTTACTTACTGCAATGACACACAATGTATTAATGTGGGAGGTGTAACAGCTGGAGGTGACATATAGTTTTGTCTATCTATTGAAAATCATCATCAGAATTGTTTCTGAAGGATTTATTTTTTTAGTAAAAGGGTTCAACGTAATTCAGAAAGGACATACATATATGGTGATGCCATAATAGTCCCTGTCACTGGAAACTGCATCTGTCTGAAACTTATCATTACAATACATGATAAAGGATGTAAATGTGCCAATATTTTCTCTAATACAAATGTAGCTATAAAATACTTTTCTTTAAACCCAACGGCTTGTCATTGTCTCTGTGAATTGCAAACTACATATATTTCCAGGTTACAATGGCCACAGATTATACATTGTTAAAATATTCATTGACTTGATGTTCCAGTACAAAGACATGCATGATTGTGACAGAGAACTTTGCTTACTAGAACAAACATGATTGCAAAAGTTGGAATTATTATCCTTAGTATTCATGATCAATTATTTGGCCCCAAGGTACATTCAGCTAGGTTCGCAAAACATCACATTATCATGATGATAACTATTTTCATAAACATGATTTGGATACATAATAGGATTCAAATAGAATGATGTTATTTGCACTTTGTAGAATTTACTAGAAAGCACATACATTCATGTGAGATGTACAAGTTATACATGTATAATGATAATGCCAACTACTACTAATGCTACTAGTAATTCTACTGGGTACCTTATGTCAGAATGTCTTGAATATCCGTAGTCTAAAATGTTCATACCCCAAACAATGCAGTACATGTATTAGTTGTTATGATAGTTGACATCATCACGAAAGTGGGGCATTTTGATCACATTTTGCAGCAAGGCTTTCAAAGAAAGAAATATTAGTCAATGGTTCTATTCGATTTACAACTAAGAAATGTTGCAGTTGGATTCATCACCCCTAGTCTGTGTCTTTTCAGTTGAATTTACCTGCATGCTATGAATATCGTGCCAGTTAAGTCTGCTCAGCTACAAGAAGATTAATCAATGTATCTTGGAGATGTACGCTAGTAGGGCACCTTGAGAATGATTTATCCAGTGTAGCTGAATAACCATATAGTCTGTAAACTCCCTTAACATGCAATGATTACTTTTGTTGACAGTTCTTTAATTCTTAGCAATACCTAATATTCATTCTTGCATAGTACTGGATACAAAAGTGAGATATTAGTGAGATAAATAATTGAAGTACATGTACTAGTGTTGCAGCAATTTCTAAAACCATAAGAAGACTACTGGGATCTAAGGACATTACACATTGGTGGTACTAAATATTAAGAAAATCCCTACCATTACCATTATGATTAAAAGCCAATTGCCTCTTGGAATTCCAAAATCAATGGAATTGGCTTAAATATTCTTGGCTTAAAGCTCTAAAAACGCAATTTTGGTAGGCACATTGACACTATTCAGATGACACTTCATTTTTTAAGAACTGTTGTCAGATATTTGATATATAATCGTGCAAAAAATATGCTCTGTGACTCATAGTATAAGTCTATAAGAAAACAGTAAAATGTACATCACACTCCTTGCCAGGATTTCATAATTGTGCATATCCAATTTGCATTTCCAGACTGAGGAGATTGTTTCCCCATTATAGTGATCTACTGTACACAAAAGATATCACACTATTAGAATAGAGTACAGTCAGCTAGGTGCCTCCTTCAGACAAGGCAGTTTCCTGATCATTTATATTCTGTGTACCAAATTGGCAGAAATGGAAACCTACTCCAATAAGATCTGATTAGGATCATCTGTCGGCTGGATCCTGTTTTATTTGTTCTGGAAACTTGACTTCTAACCCAGTCAACCATAAGGAGATGATAGGCTGTTTAGATCAATTCAAGGCATGCATGATAGAAGTTTTGAGGTGGAACATGTGTTCTATGTAATGTTTCATGGTCTAATTAAATGAGAGTAATGTGGCAGAAGATATCTTGTGCTTGTTAGTAGACATACACGTAAATTTGATTATACATGTAGTTACAGGTAATTTGATTCTTTTTTCAGCATTCATTTTATTTATCAGATGTAGTCACACTTTGGTGAATGTGGCCAGATTGATTGCCACTATTTGAAAGCTTTATTGTGTTTGATTGGACGAGGCTGTGGAATATCCTCAGATTTTAGAGAATTTCAGTCCCAGCTCTGTGATGTGCGTGTTGAGTACTAATTGAGTTAACGTTGCTACATTCAACATGCAAAGGCCAATCAAATTTGTTCATTAAAATAAGCCCTGTAAAGGTAGGGCATCTTGAATAATCCCTAGAATGTGCTTCTTTATGTATTTTGGATGTCTTTTCTAGCAGCACCACACAATTTCAGGCATCTTTTTTTATTAACATTCCATCTATCACACACGGTTCCTTTTCATGATGGGGATGTGAGGGAGGCCCTATTTTCTTTGATTGCCTTCTAAACTGTCAGCATCCAAGTAGAGATTAAATATAATGGGCTCAGAGCTGTAGTACACAGCTTGTTATTATGTTTTACACGTCTTGCATAGAAACCTCCATATTAATCTGTGATGTTTCACCTGTCTTTGTGCATAGACTGTATCAACTGCAACAAATTGGATGCTGACAGGCTGCTGCATGGCTGACTAGATGAAAACGGCCAGGTTGTGTTGTATCTGAGAGGTCTTGAGGACTACGTGAGGATTCGGTGAATGAGGATGTCATCCCAACCAGGAGAAATCAAGTGGACACCGTCAGCAATGTCCATGCCTTCAATACACCCAGTCAATGCTCCGACTGCTAAGTACAACAAGATATCTGAGCAGCTACGCCATGTCACACCTGGCCACATTCAGTGCTCAATGTTCTGTGGAGGAAAGGGGTGCAAATACGAAAACCCCACAAAGTGGCCTGCAAAAGATCAAGCCGTGAAAGGGCTGTACTCTTCATGGGTCACCGATGACATCCTGGCCATGGCAAGGCCCTCGACGGAGATCATTACGAAATACAACATCATCGAACAGTTCAAGGAGCAAGGTATCAAATCTGTGGTGAACCTACAGAGGCCGTTTGAACATGCCAGCTGTGGCAATGCACTGGAGCCAGAAAGTGGCTTTACCTATCTCCCTCAGGACTTCATGGAGAATGACATCTACTTCTACAACTTTGGCTGGAAAGACTATGGTGTAGCATCACTAGGCACCATCCTCGATATGGTCAAGGTCATGTCTTTTGCAATGGAGGAGGGCAAGGTGGCCATTCATTGTCATGCAGGGCTGGGGCGGACAGGCGTTCTCATTGGCTGCTACTTGGTCTGGGCAAAACGACTCAACCCCCATCAGGCTATCCACTTTGTGAGGGAGAGGAGGTCCAATGCCATCCAAACCAGGGGGCAGATCCAGTGTATACAGGAGTTCTCCCAGTATATCCGCCCTCTCAGAGTCATCTTTCCGTCCAAAGACCCAACCTCATCTCCCTTCACCTTCAACCAGTATCTCAGCAGGCAGAAACGTTACCTGCACGGGTTTGAAGGTCGGGAGTTAAAGTACATCCCTAAGATTGTAGATGTTGTCTGCAAACTGCTGGCTGCAAAAGCTAATGTTGCTAGCACTGAAGGAAGTCATCCCGGTCTGCGCCGGACTCTCTCAAAGGAAGAGGTAGTTGAAGCAATCAAGGAGTGTGCCCCTGCTGCATTTGATAACACTGAAGAAAAGGCCAGCCCAGACAGTGCCACAATCTCAGCATTGTCTCTTGAAGAGGTGCCTTCAGAGCTTGCTAATAACTTGCCAAATGTGAAGGATTCTCTGCACCCGAATGAAGGGCAACCTCGCGTGTCGAGAGCTCTCAGCCATTCACACATAGAGGACATATTACCAACAAGGCAACAAGAGAAGACGGATCAAGACGACTCTATCAAAGATATCATGGAAAAAGAATCAGATCCATTTTCACCACCTTCTGACAACTCTGTTGTAGACCATGCACCAGGAGGTGGAGATGCAACGACTGCAAAAACAAATACTACCAAAGCCTCAGAACAACAACAACAAATCTTAGGTGATGAATCAATCTCCTCAGACAGCAACTATAGCAGCACCTCTGATCTGGGCAAGGATGCCTCTACCTCTACTTCATCATCAGTAGAATCATCTGAGAATGGACCCAAGCCAAGACTGAAGAAGAAGAAGAGCACCTTGCAGCGATTAAAGGAAGATCGACGGAAAAGAAAGTCAGAGAGTGAGGAGATAAGTAGTGAGAAAATGGAGCCTGTAACATATTCACCAAGGAACTTGATGTCTGCAGCAGAGCTGGTAGCAACTGCCTTGGCTTTCAACATGACAATGGACCCAAACCTCAATCAGGAAGTGGAGGTTTGGCAAGCAGAATTGAACGAAGATGATGCAGCATGGGAGAGGCTAAAAGTCGAGAAGTCCCCACAAGTTCTTAGCTGTCTGATGTGGTCATGGCTGGAAGAGTTAAAGGAGCCCGTCCTCAGTGACAAAGACATTAGTAATCTAGTGGAGATGGCAGACAATCCTAATGAAGCACTTGAACAACTGGAGAAAGGACACAAGCACACACTGAATTACATCCTGAAAACCATTGCTAAACTTCCCAACCTCTCCCCAGCTGTTGAAGAGAAGATTCTCACCCGTCTCATTGTGGCCTTTACTAAGCAAACTAACCCAAAGCAAGCTGGTGGGGATGCAGTGCCACAAACTGAAGTTACAGAAAATGTAAAAATCTTGGAATTTTTAAAGAGAGTGGTGTTGTCTGAAAAGCAGAAGCTTGTTGAGAAGGAGAATTCAGCAGCCTCAACAAACAGTAGCAAAACAAATGATCAGTATGCTGATCAGGCATCAAGTATTGAGGGGGAGAAATTGACTGAGAATGGAGAGGAAGATGCAGAAGAGACCTTGGAGGAATTTGCTGTCAATACTCAAGGAGACAAGAACAATGATGAAAAAGAGACTGAAAAAGAAATGGCATCTGACATCTCTGGTGGGGATAATGAACAACTTGTCCAAAACAAAGGACTAGAAAGTGCTGATGAAGATATAGGCTGCAACCAGGACCAGAAACAACCAGAGGTTGAGGAAACTTTGGGAGAGATGGTTCAAGAAGAATGTGGTGAGGCAGAGGAAGACACAACCTCTTCGTCTGAAGAGATAGCAGATGTCTCAACACTGACAGCTAAGACTGGTGATGAAGGGAATCTCACCAAGAATGAAGAAGAAGACTAACTCAATAGTAGTAAGCACGGTTCTTGTAAAAGTGGTGTGTAACGCTGGATTAATGCTGACTGGCATTTTTGGCATTGATTTAACCTCACCCCAAAACCCTTGGCAAATTAAGAGGGTCTCTGGCTGGACGGTGGCACATTAGCGTCCTAAATTGTATTTGTGTCACCATGGACTTTATAATGGGAATATCATGCAAAATATATATACAAGTACAATGTATGACTAAGAAGATGTTACAAAACACAAAAGCATAAAAGGATTTGTTTTTCATCAATGAAATTTGTTGAGCACTCTGTCAGATTGCTCAGCCATCATGCTGCAGCTTCAGTGACATATCCGCTTAAGCACCATTGATGCTCTGACATAATAGTCATCATTGAGCATTCAGGCCTCATAGACATAGCAAAGTCTTTCTCCTGATCAGCCATACACCATTACTCTCTGCCCTGAGACCACTTATCTTAGCATACCGATGACTCTTCAAGCATGTGAAATGGAGTGTGCATGCATATGGAACTGATTATTGTGATAGAAACTGACACCAATGCCAAACAACAGCAGCATCAAAACTGTAAAGCAGTATTGTACACCACTTTTGTAAGGGTTTTATTTCTTTGTTGGTTGGTTGAATGACATCATTCCTACGGACAGCAAAGAGTCAGACCAAGAGATGTAAAATATTGATGCACTACCTGGGGATATACATCTATAATATTATCTATATATATTGTATATTTCAAACAACCCCCTAAAGAACTTCATATATGCTGCAAGACTTGTCTATATGCTGCCAAAATATCATAGTTTGATATATACATAATTATATTGTGTTATTTGTGCTTGTGTCAGTGGCTGCTATTCATCTTTTTATGTATTTTTCTACATTATGTGGACATTGTGGCTTGCCTGAACTTTTGTTATCACTGTCCAAACATATTACTCTAATAATGCTTGTGTGAATTGCATATAAGGTAGTAATAATTAATCGATTGAAAAAAAAAACAAATTTTCAGCTTATTGTATAGCCATCTTGATATAGTAGTCTATTCAACATCATTGCTGTATTTTTCAAAATTTTGTGTTCTTTTTGCACAATGTTTTACATAAGGGTTTTAACTAAGTGGATTTGATGCACTGTTCATTGCTAGCATTCTATCAAATTGAATATGTAATGCAACTATTGCTGTGTTGTATATTGTCACTAAGTAATTGAATATAGCTGTGATTATACATATGTATGTATTACATACTCCAGTTACTCCTATGAATTGGCTTTAATATTGATAGTGCTATTATGTTTTCAACTTAAATGATATATTTTGTCAGAAGATAATAAAATATTTTCTGTTGATCCCTTTGTCAAATGATATTCAGAAATGCTTTCTCAATCATTTATTACAAAACATCTCAAATTTATTGTAATAGAGTCAGTATGGCATTGTCTTGTGTTGTAAATCTTACATTAATGGCCCAAGAGCAAATGTAGCAGGGTACATTCATGTCCACTTTACTTGTGTTACAGTAACTGTATTCAGTGATCCAATATCATATGATGGTATAATTTTCATTTTGACAATGGTTACATCAATTATGTTGAAAAATCTACAATAAAATAAGGTTGACACATGATGCAAAGTAGGAAATTGATCTAGGAAATGATGCTCCTTTTCAGAGATACATGTGTGCAGTAATTTAGACAGTATAAGTAGCATTTAGTAATATGTGAAACTGTTTGCAAGTATGGCGTTCACTCAAATTAGAATTTAACTTAACTTTCTGCTGTCAACACAGAAGGAGCTTCGAAACATATCAAGCTATATAGAGGAAATGTTATGTACAATATAGAGGTAGCATTACGTTCTTGGTTACATAGAAAGAATGGATTCAATTTAATGAATTACACATGGCTTGATCTCCTTGAAGGTAAACTTCAAGTTAGAAAATAGTACATTTAAGATTTAAAAGTCTCCTGGAATTTTAGAAACAGTTTTGATGTGCTATTTTCCCCAATCTATTTTGAATATCTCTGATAATATGTGACAGCCCAAAAAGTCTTAGAGCAAGACATGGGTAATTCAATGAAGCTATGCATGACGTATCAAATGTGTAAGAACTTGTTCCTTATAGAACTTTTTTATGACTCGGAAAAAAAAATAACTGAAAAAGAAAGATACTTTATTTGTAAGTAAATAAATAAATTGTAGGGTTAAAATCTCAAGCAAAATATGTCTAACTAGCCACATTCCTCTCCATAGACCTGGCTTTGAGATAATGGACTACACATTCATAAATGTAGCACTATTAACATGTATACCTTATTGGGCATGTGTGTATAATGTACAATTATATATATCAGATGGCTGTGAGTTTTATGCACATTCTTTTTATTATGCTGTGACAATCCTGAAGATGTGCATGTAAGTTGGTCTGAGCCTGTATTCAGTTTGCACTCCCTGTACTGTACATGTATGTCACTTTAATGTTGCAACTATTTGCATATCACGAGTGGGTTTGTAGTGATTCAATCTTCCACTATTGAAAAAGTTCATGGCATAGTCATGTACATTTGAAAAAATTACTTTTTGTGTTGGTGAAAATGATGCTGGCTTCTGTGCAGAAAATGTCAAAAGAAAAATATTATTTTAGTACTATCAAGATTGCATAATGTATATCAGTGATACATGTAGATTAAATTTTTTCTGTCTAAATGTCAGATTCTTTAGCACTACCTCTAAAATGGAAGTCAGTTTACTCAATGTGACCGTGTGTTCATAATTAGCCTCCTTCGCAGACTTCTCCTGTTTGGGTGAGGCTGGCTTTTATTTTATGGAGGGGGGGTTGGTTGTTTGGTTTCAAAGTTGGCTATAGGTTCTCTAATGCTGGGCCATGGGAAAGTGAGTTTGCCAAGGAAGGGAGTTTGCCATGGAAGGAGTTTCACTCCGTCTCTAGACAAAACTCCTTCAAGAGCAAACTATCTTTCTAGGCAAACTCCCTTCACCGGCATTGGAGATTAAAGCCAACTTTTAAACTTAGGCCAACCAGCACCACCCCAACCCCCTCCATAGATTAAAAGCCAGCCTCGCTCAAAGGAGAAGAAAGAGACTAGTCCATTATGTAGTTCGGGAGTAATTGACCAGTTCTTAAGAATTCCTCTGTAGAAGACATGTTGATTTATCAGAGAGCTCTGGTCTACACCATTGATCTAACCAGTAATGGACTGTTGCAAGTGGACACTATGCAGAACACAGCAATAAAATCTACCAGTGCTTTAGATTTGTTACCTGTTTGAAGCCCAGCATCATTTCCAACAACTGTATGCACATGGCTTCACCTTTTCTGTTTGCATGTCTGCTGTTGTGTGCCTTCAATATAAGCCTCTACTTTTGCACTGTATGCTTGTGAGTTCAAAATAAAATTTGATGGATTCTGCATCTGACTTTTCTCTGAGAAACATACAGTTTTGAAGACTGTGCAGGTATGTTCTGTATAATGTTTTTGTGATTAACGCTTTAGATTTGGCAATATATGTCTGGTATTTCAATTTAGACAGTGCAAAAACTCTCCAGACATACAACATGTAGATGTTAAATAGCAAAAGACCACAGTGATAAAGGTTTTCGGGCAGACCCTACTTCATGGGGAATGGGAGAATTGAAGTGAGAAGTGTATTAGGGTCAGACCATTGGGAAAGCGGGGGAAGTTGTGAGGAAAGATGCAACAGGTAACTGGGATATGTCATGCAAACAGTTACACGTGCACTGGAACATAAACACCTGCTAACATACACTTACCTATACATTGTATGTACATGGTACCTTCTGGCAAACATAAAGTTTTGCACACACACACTTGCCAGACAACAGGCACTTGATACTTAACTATGGCCCTTCTTTTCTGGTATGATACATGGCTTACATGGATAGTGTACTAGTTGGCACATGCCACTTGAGTAATAACTGTAAATGTGATCCATGCCAAAATCACCATTGCATATACTGTAAATGCAGAAACTTTTGCAGTGGATTTTTTTTTCGCGGTGGCAGCTTCACCGCGAACTTGAAACCACCACGAACATTTTTCCATGGTATTAAGAGACTACAGTGCATGGTGCTACCGCGAAATTAAAACCACTGCGAAAACTCATTTTTCCCGTTACCTCAAAATCAAATCCCCGTGAACTTAAATGCATTTACAGTAT
>NC_049980.1:18491220-18515984 GCF_000003815.2 Branchiostoma floridae | reverse complement strand
GTCAAAGGTTTTAGTAGTATGGGACAGAAAAATTTAACGAAATTCCATCGTGGGATAGAGGAACAGATGCTGGAATGAGTCCTGGCATAAGACAGGATCAAGTTGATTGCATGGGTTTTTCTCTGATTTTTTTGCCAGACGTCAATTTCTGTTTCTATACTCCATGGGCAAAGCCCACTTCAGGGGTATCCAACCCAGGTGCGAACTAATAACATGGCCAGTGGTGGAGGTCTTGTACATGTACCACCAGCCTGCATTAAAAAGATTCTTAGGCTGTAAACTTGACTTAAGCCTATTATTCTTATTTTCACAATCACTCCCTCACCTTCCCAGAGCATTGTGGGCTACTTTGGTGGAACAGAGAACAGACATGTGGTCAGAGTCGGCTGTGCCCTGAGGGATGACCAGCTGGTGTTGTACCAGACTGACAGAGAAGAGGAGCAGGTCCCACTGAAGGTAGTGTACCGCCTGTGTGGGGCTGCATAACAGAACAGTGTACTGGAACAATACCACAGAAATGTTTTAGGTGCAATAACTACCTAATAAAATATGATACATGATGTTTCTTATTTTGTGTAAGCCCCAAAAAAGGAAACAAATATTATGTCAGTGTTGTCTGTGATTTGAGATCATCTAAGGAGAGTACAAGGTTGATATTCTAACAAGTCCATATTAATATGATGTTTTTTTGGAAACAAATTAGCAAACAGAAGAAAAGGTTTCCATAGATAAATGATGTTCTTTATCTAGTTCAAATGTCAGAAATGAAAAAAAAACATAATATCAGCACTAAGGACAGCTCTCACCATGGAAAGTGTGCAGTGTTACAGATGTCGACACTACTGTTAGAATAGCTTATATGCAGCACAAAGGCAAACTACTTTAGTACAAACACTACATCATCACCAAGTACAGCACCTAGAATGTATTGTTTACCTTGCCATGACCATATATATATATCAGAAGTAAGTGTTACTCAGCACCATATTTGGTAGCCTAAATATGTATGCTACATTTGTATATCAGGAGCAAAGAGAGAACATTCAGTATGACAAGTCAAACACATTAAAAAGTGTATCTTTACAACAAAATATATGGTGGAGGCATGAATGCACTACACAATTTTCAATGTTAGCAGTTCACAAATCTTCGGACATCACTACCACCGTCACAGTCTTCATGACCAGTGAAGGAAATATCAGCACCAAGGACAGCATTCAGAGCAAATGCTTTGCATGTACACTACTATGGACAGAACTACCTGTTTAATGTATTCAGCACTTGGAAAAGTTCCATTCCTGTAAATGCTAGATTGGAGTAAATGCAGCCCCCTCTATTAACATAGTTCTAGATCTGTTATGTACATACATGTACAAAATCAATATGTTAGATCAAGGAGGTTATATAACCTCCTTGATCTAACATATTGATTTTGTATAGGTTATATAACCTCCTTGATCTAACATATTGATTTTGTATAGGTTATATAACCTCCTTGGTTAGATGAAAATGGTACCAAGCCTTGTGTTGTCCCTTCCTTTTTTCATCATTTCAAGGTTTGACCCATGAGCTGCTGTACCCTTCATACAATTTCTGGGGACACCAAAAATGTTTGGAAAATTTCGTCTCTTTGCAGAGGACTGAAAGGTGTTTTGGACCTCCTCCCCCGGAGCTGCTGCAAGCATACTCTGGAGTGCATTTTGGAGTCATTGCTTAAATCACATTGTAGAACATTCTTTTTCTCTTTACACATGTCTTTTGCAATATGTTTCTGAATATACTTTTGGAAAGTGATTTTTAGTTAAGTAGCACTAACTTGTATCTCCCTCCTATTTTCTTAAGCGCCCGGCATTTTGTCCCATCACACATCTATCATCTGAAGCTGCTACTTCCCTCCCGACAGACACCCTGAACAGGGGTGTGGATGTGGGTGTGGCTGTTGTCCTGGAGACTAAGGACCAACATGTCCTGCTAACCCGCAGAGCCCGACACATGAGAACCTTCCCTAGAGTCTGGGTACCACCCGGAGGTCACATAGAGGAGGGGGAAACAGTAAGTGTTTGTTGCCATTGTGTCATATGGCTAAGTAGCAGAGTTAGGAAATTTGGAAGTTATAATACCAGGTACATTCAATACGGTGATTGATGGCGTACTGTAAAGGTCAAATGTTTAAATGAGAATGGGTGCCAGACTACATGTAGATACAAGTCTACTAAAATGCATCTGATAGGCTTTAATCTGTACAGAGCATCACATGAACGTCAGGAATATTTTGTGATACATGTACATGTGAAAAGTGCCAACTGATATATGCGGCTGCAACTGATATCTGGTGCAGATATTCAGCCTATAAAAGAAATTCAGCTCACTTGTGAAGACAGTAATCAGAACTGATGTCTTTGAGACAATTCTAGAGACTGATATCTAAAAATTAGTCTTCAGTGATCGTTCCCAATAAGTCTGAACACTGCTCCCAGAGAAAAGTTACTGTAACAGCATTGTCCTGTCAAGTCTACTGTATAAAATATATTTGCTATGTGGAACTGATACCAAGGCGCTTTCTAGTATCCAGGACCAAGCTTTGATAAAGCTCCTAGCTGATACTGAGTCTAATCTACTCACTACAGCTACTGGAGGCTGGCAGACGGGAACTGCAGGAGGAGACCGGCCTTCACCTGCCCGAGTGTCAGGGAGATGTCCTTGGTCTGTGGGAGGTACAGTAAAGGTCACATACTCTGCCAGGGGCAAATACAGCAAGATTAAATCCTCATTCAAACAGTCATATCTGTTTCATTGCAGATTCAGGCTTACTGTTAGACCAATCAACTGGATTAGAATTAATTGCAATGGCAGGTCTGTGGTCTTTGTGGGGCCTTACCAAGGTCAAGTACAAGATTAGTTTTTCATTGAAGCAAATGCATCGGATTTCAATGAAGACAGAGAGCAATTAGTAGGGTTATAATTAATCGTTACAGCAAAACTGGTCTTTATTGAGGTATGAGTTGTCATATGACAAACAAATTGAAACATTTGGACGACTTGAGAAGCATCATCTATCAAAAGAATTGATTATTTTCTGTAACAGCAGCTTAGACCTAGAACCATCAGAGTGGGCCTCTTGCTTTTTTCCTGCCAAGGTTGCTAACATTATTACCCTACTGAAGAGGTGCAGTCGTTCAAGCATTCTTCAGTCTCAAAATACCCAGTGGGCCTCCATACTGAAGAAATCTACCCAACACAATCTGAGTGTGATTTTCTCCTTTCCATTACATATTCAATAGGTTCCATGCAGCCTGAACAACTGTTGGATTGCTAGATGCAAGGGTAACAGTGCCTGATTCATATCTGTCTGAAGGTCTCTAAACTGTACTGCCTGAACTCTGAACCTCCACCACCAGCCTTGACTCTATTTACAGAAACTCTCTTTTCGGGCACTATATGGAAATGTTTGCACTCAAGTGACATGTTACACAATAGAAATGTTTCTGACAAGGGTTGTACAAAATGCACAGGAGAATTTGTATGCAAGTCAAGGTCTGGCATTGGTGAACTGTGTGTACCTTGCAGCTCACGTCCTCCCTGGATACTTATTATCGCTGCCCCAGTCTTATCTCCTGAGCTGGAGGGGTTTCCTGGCAAATTCCCCATCGGAATTCAAGCTTGAAAGATTTCCATTAAGAGCACACCAAATTGATTGCTTTGGTTCTCAGATTCGCCAAGTGAATGTCCTTTTTTCTGATTTGAAATGGGCGCAAAAAAAAAGTCATGTACTGATCTGAGACTACAATTTTTGTATTCCCTTGAATGCTTAATATGTTTTGGCACTAGCAGTTGAAAAAGTACTTGCATTCTGTTGTATTAAAACATCTTTGACTGTAAGCAGTGTGTCTTGTTCTTGTTCCGTAGATTTATCAATGCAATTAAGTACAGTGAAAGGATGTGATCAATAACAGAATACCTGTTTTAATTTCATTCCTCCTGCCCACAACATCAAATTCCAAAAATCCAAGATAACTCACATGGTGTAGTTTGGTTCAGCTGATAGCTGGAATGAAAAATGGAGTTTCACTAAACTTGGCAATTGGCAAATATGAAGTAGCTAATACATAATACAGCATGTTGAGAGATTCCAAAACATACTATTTTGAACATTGTATGGTTGGTAGCCTTTATAGCTTACATCAATTAGTATGGTATCCCTCAAACACTGGAGCACAGCACTAAGTCAGATTAAAGCAAACTGCATGATTTACAAAGTTAACTACCATAATCTGTATTAATATCTATAGAACATTTCCAATCACTTTTGAAATCAATGAAGCAGTCCAGTGCTGACCACCATGTTGGTGTCCTTGATTTGTGTGCATTTCCATGAAATGTAGCTCAAGCATAGTTAAGAAGCATTTTTATGTTACGTCTGGTATTCTTCTGGTGTATACTTTATGATTCTCTTCTGTGATCTGTATGAATGAATTCAATAGTGTTTACTTGTGAGAGTCAGAAGATATTAAAATCTGCAGTGTAACTTGAGTTTTAATGAAGCATAAAAAGCGCACACAGCTTTGTACAACTACTTACTGGTCAGCTGCTCCATGTCATCTCCCTTCATGTCCTGATTACTGAGATGATGATGGCATATTTCTGAAGTTTCCACAATACCACACAATTCCATGTGTAGTTTTATACTTGTTTCATCTTTTGCAGTCAGTGTTTCCACCCATGCTGAACTTGGGCCTGCCCAAACGCCATCACATAGTGGTGTATGTGCACTTGCTCGCCCAGCAGTCACAGAAGGTACTGCAGGATAGACTGGAGCTGCAGGCATCTGAGGTGGATGGTGCAGCCTGGCTGGACAGGAGCCTGGTGGAGGCTATTGCTGCATCAGATCAGGAGCAGGAGGGTCTTACACGTTCATGTTCATCAATACCAGAGACATTCAGGTGAGTAAAGAGCATAATTGCAACACCAGACAATAGATAATTATTGTATACTGTCAAAATTTGCAACCAAACTGAGAGTAAAATTGAGGAGTATACTGCAAGATCATGGGGACCTAATTTTGCAATAGGGAAAAGGGGCATTTTGCCATGTTCAAAGTTCACAGTAGTCACACACAATGTATTACAAACAGTTAGTGGTTCACAACATTATGATTTCCCATTGAAGAGGATAATCACTGTAAAATCTAAACACAGTGAGTATTTCACAGTATAATGTGACATCCATGCCAGACTTTGAAAACTGCCCATGTAATACAGTGTCATGAACATTCATCTGAAAACTTTTGGTCAGGAGTGTTGTTAATGCTTCTGAAAGCAAATGTGCTTAGTCTAGTAAGTTACTTTAAAAACATGTATATTTATATAATAAGTTAGATGAATGTAACCTTAGCACTATTCCCTTCTGTTTCGAAGCCAAAGGCTGTATCAAGTGCCTCAAACTAAAAATGAACTAACAATATTCTAACTTCCTGTCTCCCCAGAGCCACAGTATTGAACCCAGATGGACAGGTCCAGACAGAGGACATTAGCACCACCATGCTGATGATACCATCATTGCAGGCCAGACAGGACCAGGAGAGAGTTAGCACTGGGACAAAGTTTGCCCTGGCGCAGTGGATTAAGTACATATCTGGGAGAATGGGTGGGGATAGGAAACTTGGCTCCTTGTAACCTTTAAGGAAGTAGATGGAGGGGAGATTCTTTTAATTCATCAACTTTTTATTTCAACATGATGAAACCAAAAAGCAATCTAGACATCAATATGATATGATGGTCCTTTGTATTTTCTTGCCAATATTCTGACTAAGGTTGTATCATTAACAACAGATCAAAGGAAGTGATTTCTAATAATCCTTATAACAAATAAAGCATTCCTTTTTTTCAACATATCTCTAGCCGCCAGACATGCATATTTACACCCATGTTTTGAATACAGTGTATTTTCTGTTATTCTGTAGACCTGTCCTTGGTGCTGATTTTTGTGTGTCTCAACCATACTATTACCAGGAAGAGCTTTCACAATACAACACTACCAGATAAACCCAGCAGTGCTGAACTGATAATACCTGTCACTGTCTTACAGAGATAACAGGATGTTGCTAACTCCTTGTCTCGGATACTCTATAAATTAAAGTAAGAATGGCTTCATCTTATGAATGATATCTGCATATATGTCAATTTCATTATACACGAAAAAAAACCTGTCAGTTAGCCTGATTTAATCACAGTTCTTATTTGCCCGTCCTACATTGCCACACAGAGGGGCCAATCATGAAGCCCCAGAAAGCAGAGTTTTCATTACACAGACAACCTGCCAGTTTGATGCATGTCTTTCTGAAAGAATAAGAATTCAATGGATCATTTTATGTTACAACATGCTGTATGTGTTATTTTCATACCCTCTGTGGTGAATTAAGGATTTATGCATTCTTCCTCATAATTGTACACAAATTTGATATTTCATGTGTGTATGCCTAAGTTCACTTTTACTTAAGTTACATATGTCACAAAAATAAAATTCTCGTCATTCCCTCAAGAAGCATTATTTTATGCTAATAAATCCCAAAATTGGTATCATTAAGGTGCTTTGGTATTCCTGTCCACTCAAGTTACATATGTAACCATCTGAGATAAATGTTACAGTGACTAACTGTAAAATGAAGAACAAGATTGCTGATATGACTCTCGATGAATAAAGAATGTCATTGGGAATAAATCATATTACTCTGAAGGAAGGTAATGCCAACTTAATTTGGACGAAGGAGATATTTTCCTATCAGCAAAATGGGCTCAGGGGCACAATAACTGCACTTTACAAGCATATTCTTGTAAATTGCAACTTTTTTCTAACTCCCCTTTTCTGTTACAAACGCCCATGTTAATTGAGGAAAGCGTTAGGATTTTGCATGTCAACCTCTGCTTGGAGATTATGATAACACGTGCCGACCCGTCAGCCTGCTGCAGACGTACTGTGTGAAAGTAAACAGTACAGACAGGTGTTTCTTCTGCGTCATAGCTGTCTGACATGAATGTTAATATGGCGGGCAGTTATATTACTCTGCTACTTCTGGCGGCTACTGTCTGTGGGGGTCTAGAGGATGGAACATTCGCAAAAACTCTACGAATGCCCGGCGCTACCCCGGAACACGTGAGTTTTACAACGCAATACAATGTTTGTAGCGTTTTGTTCAATGAGTGATTTTTCTTTAAGAGTTGGTAGGACTGTTAAAGGACATTAGGTGTATAGTCATAACTGTACATTAAAAAGTATTTTTCAAATACAAGAGCCAAGATACACAACAATGCCTAGTATTGAAGAAGCATTCTTTGTTCATAACATCATTGTTTTACTTAATCCACAAGGCATAAATCTGGCTTTTTGCAGTATGTTAATGTTGTAAGGACTTCTTTGTTTGTATCAGTCGTAATCAAAAGATAACAGATATACATTACATGGAACGCCATGTTTCTGCTCAACAGAATAACACGAGCATAGAGGTGCACTGTGTAGCTAGGGGCCCACAATGTTGAGCAGGCCGTATGGAAGAGCGATTAAATCAGGCTATGTATTTGTGGTCTATTCCAGTCTGAAGCCCTGCTCTGCCACGCTGTTAAGATGGAGGACGATCCCACATATATCGGTAATAATACTACCTTTCCACTGAATGGAGACTGGTGAGAGACCACTGTGCAACGAAAAATTGATCTGTATGGTCTGTACCTTAATGGTTTAAAAATGATTTGAAAGATGATAAAGCACAATGGACTTAGACAATGTTGTTTTCTCATAGTGAAATGCATTTGAACTTGACTTTTGGACGTCTCTTAACGGTCGCCGCCTAAGTGGAAATGGGATATGAGGATACAGCATATACTAGTAGGTCACTGGGGAGGGGGGGCGGGGGCAGATATATTGGAAGATGATATGAAGTAAGTTTGCGTCATGGAATGCACAGCGAGTCTACGATACAATTACAGTGTAGTGGCATCTCCAATGGTAAAATTCGCCTACATCAACCCATTGATTATTTGAATAGATCCACATAATGTACTACTAAGTAAGAGCGACTTGTATTACGGAACCTCTACAACAAAATAGCGATATGAAAATAAGACACAGAGACGATGTATTCTAAACATGATACTGCTCTCAATAGTTGCGTATGAGCCGCATGCATCGGGAGAGATCGCACATCACATGATGCTGTACGGCTGTGAGGAACCTGGAAGTACAGACGAGATGTGGTAGGAACATATTTCATTTTTTTCTGTTCAAAGAAAAATCAAATGATACAGATATATGGACAAAGACAAATTGACAGCGGACTCAAGCAATGAACAATTCATACTCAAGCCGCCACGCATACATCATGGAAAATAAAAATGTCTACACAAGTTTGACAAATTCTACACAAATACCCATGCGCCCATCCACACTGATCGCAGGCACACATTCACTCGCAGTCGCATGCGTTCTGAAACCGAATTTCAAAGTGTCGGCAACAACATTTATATCGTATTGTATCCTTGTATGGCGATGAAAAATGTGAATTTCTTTTGGTCTATTTCCTTCTGTAAGGAACTGTGAGGAGACCCGTGGAGGCGGGCGAGTGTGTGCGGACGGAGCGGGGCAGGACTCCCGCCAGGTAGTGTACGCCTGGGCCCTGGACGCGCCGGCCTTCAGCATGCCGGAAGGTACTTATCATTAGTTACACACTGTTTGCATGGCAAAGTAGTAACGTTTGGTTTAGATATCGATAATTACCGGGCTTGTGTGACTTAGTCCATTCATAACTGTCTTTGTGAAAAAGCAAAATTGTTATGTCAGATTACAATGCTTTGAGCATGCTCTACAGCATGCTACATGTATGTGCAAGGTTTCCATTCTTCATACTTTGTATTATATCTAACGTCGACGTCATACCGTTCTGTTTGAGATGTCGGCTTCCGAGTTGGCGGGACAACGCAAATCAAGTACATCGTATTGCAGCTGCACTACAAGAATAAACTGCCAGGTGAATTTCAAACTAATATCTAACAGTAGTTATGTGATTCCTCTCCACATGCGTGATATTTTCTGTCATTTGAAGAAACTTCAGGCACTTGCATGAAATTTTTGAAATACATTTTCATGACTTACGCTGATTTTTCGTGTCGGGTCCAAGTCTTAGCTCAGTCTGTACACATGTACTTTCTTCCTAGTGGACACCAAGGACAACTCGGGAGTTACACTCCACATGCAAAGGAAACAGTGAGTGTTCACTAACTTCCAGCGATTTGTAAATAAATCCATCCTACATGTGTCGTGCATATAGTGAAATGTTGTTGTTGTTGTTGTTGTTGTTGCCTCATGTAATCAATATCACATGCGGGCTCCTGATTGGTTAATCGCTTCAGACTATATGAGAACATGTTGCATGTTTTACTCTCAATTGACTTTTTCAGACCCAAATTTCAAGCTGGGTTTTACGTGCTTGGTACCTGGGGAGCCATTCCTCCACATGTGGAGAGTGAGTTTGAATACTATATTTCAGAGTTCGAGTCTTTTTATCATTTTCAATTGACTATTTTCGTCAGTAAACTACTTTTAATGATCATGGATTGTATTATCATAATACTTGAAAATAAAATTACGAATGAAACTGCATTTATGTTTGATATGAGCATTCATCTGTGTTTGGCAGACTACTACATGGAGACAGCCTGTGAATATGCCGATGCATCCCCCATGTATCCCATCGCCTACCGGACACACTCACACAGTCTGGGTATGTGACTGGTTGTATGGTAGCCCACGGCGCCAAGAAGAGAAACTCCCCTGTGCGAAAACGACGTCCTGGTTTTCGCAGAAGATCAGAACGTCGTTTTCGCAGAAGATGAAATTCATCCTCGTAGGCCACAATAGGTTACATGATCCTAGCTTACGGTCACATCAATGTTTTTACAACTAGTGGGTTCTGATTCCGTGTCAAGTTACGTCTTTTATAGAGCGCCTTCAGGTGTCGTCATCGCCGTGTTTGTAACCATGTTGGTATCGCTATTCACGTGTCAGTAAAACAGACATTTAAAGGTCTTTTCCCAAATAACCTCTAATAATCAGAATTACTACAGCCAAGAAAGACAGTCACAGACTTTAAAATTGTCAATAAACAAAAAAAAGGCTGGGTCGACTTGGACTGTATTCCATTGAAGTCTAATAGGGACACCAACACGGCGCCCGTTGCCCGCTTTATTATTATTATGGAAAGTGAATGAAAACTCTCTATCCTGTCTGTCAGGCGTGGTTACGTCAGGATATCGGATTCGCGGCAACCATCAATGGACGGAGATAGGCCGGATGTCCCCGCAGAGGCCACAGGTACTTTTTATAGTGTCTATATTTCAACTTTTTCATTATGTCTATAAATCAACTACCGAAAACTCATTCTTCACTCGGAAATCATAATAGAATCGTCGACTGACACGACTGTTTGTTGTATGTAATTATATTGGAATCCTTAGCCATCAGGTGAAAGTTTAAACGTATCCCCATCACATATCATTCACTTGATATCTTTTTCTCTAGATGTTTTATAACGCCACCACGCCTGGGATGTCGGTCCTGCCAGGTGATGTCCTGGTGAGTAAAATACATCTCTACGGCAGTATCTATAGAAGTGATAGACATTCTGGCATTTAGACCAATTGCTGACGTCACTTCACCTAGCTGGTTGGTCGATTGAATTCTGTGGAAGACTTGTTGGAACAAAGTGTTTGTTCCGTACTATGTCAAATAGCAACGTCTTTTCTCCTACTTAACCGCTGTTCTGTTGTACCCGGTGAAGCCTACGTCAGTGGGCCTTGTTGCCAAAAGGCGTTTAACAACGTATTTTGGCCTTCAATGTGGATTGGTACATACTTGTTGCGGGAAATATTGTATTTTTCTTGTTGGATGATATATTCTACAGGCTGCCCGTTGTACGATGACAAGTCATAGAGACACCGTAACAAAGATTGGGTAAGTTAATGTCACGTATTAGTAATCAAAAATAGTGTTAGTATTGAAAATATCCCCCTACAATGTATGGCAATGTTTCTAGAACATATCATAAAAATGTGAGCAAAAAATCAAGAGGAAATGTATGAAGGTAAAAAACAAGTTCGTCATTTTCAGCCACCGTAATGTCACTGTTTTGTCAAAATCGCAGGGAGACCAATGCAGACGAGATGTGCAACTTTTACATCATGTACTACACCGCAAGAACAGACGATCTCACTGTGCGGTGGTGTTTCCAACAAAACTACCACTGGGAGGAACACTTTTCCAGTATTCCAGACAAGGCGAGCTCATTGGATGGCATCCCAGCAGCTGATGATGACGTCAGGGATCATCATATGCACCGCCATGATTGATGCATTTTATTTCTATGCACGCCACGGAGCCCACCCGACTTATCAATAAAGTTCCTGGTTTGAATCACAGAATGGTGTTTTCTGGCATATATACTTAGGAAATATAAGGTAAAGAAGCTCAGTCAAATATCAACGTATCAATTCGGACGTGCTACAAATCATTTTGGTTCCTTACAGCAATCATTGTGGTGTGTCGCTAGGAGCGTGTTGCAATCAGACTTTTCCCCCCAAAATAGTTCAATATCGATTGTATTACGCAAAATAATCTGTCCGATGACAAACCAAGAAGCGACCACGCTTCAGTATAGACCAAGACAAGTGAGTCTTATAGCGCGAAGTATCAGGCATAAGCAACTCTTGGTCTAGATCAAACCTTCGCGATCCTGACTTTTGTATTTCTTTAGTCTCAAGTCATAAAGTTTGGTGGTACTGTAATAGCCATTTGTGCCACTGGCAATATAAAACCGTGTAATTACTGTTTGAATATCCGTCCCCGTGTTATACAGTAGCACTGACCATAAACCATGCTGGTAGTAAAGGCTCACCAATGGGTCTTAATTTGGAGTGCGAAGGAAACGGTAATGAAAGGAGATAGGAAGAAAATACCATACGTGATCTCCATGTTGCCACTTCTTCTATCTTAACCAGGGTTACAGAGTCAGAGTCAATGCCCTTTTTTATAAAAGGCACCATCTTGTATATTAAACAGCGTCTTGAGAATATATATTGTAGAGATCCATCCATAGAAGTATTGTGCAAATCAAGGATTTAACTCGAGGATTCTGTTAAAAAAATCAAACGTAACAAACGAGTAACTTAACTATCCTTTAGGAGCAACGATTTCGGGAAGTTTCTGGTACGACCTTTGCAACCATACGCAGACCAAAAGTATTCACCTGTACACTCTGAAGCCATTATCAGCCCTTCTTGTGCCGTTCTGCCGTTTCATCATTCCCGTCACGGGTCAAACGTACTGCAAGCCTGCAGCACTGCATTATCTTGACAACCAGAAGAAAACTCGTAGTGACTTTAAGAAATGAACCGTCTTGTTGGTGCCAAACAATCGGTGGATCGCGGAAAAGTACACGTTCATCTCAATTTCGATCTACATTAAAACAATGAACCTGCTGGTAATTTACGATCTGCCACTTTAATTGAAAGACTTCGGACGAATAGTGTACCTGAGAATATAGATTATACAAGTAGCAGCTTAGGCTGATATCCTTAGATTTGGTTTGCTCCCCCCCCCCCTATATGTAAAGAACAAAGCATGAGTAGTTTTAACAACATCACCTCAAACTCCCTCTAGACGCCCCCAGAAGGGAGTACGAAGGTAGAAATCCGTGACCCGAAACACTTTTCATCTGCCGAAAGGGGTTATTGACTTTGTGTAAAGTGCTCCTGGTCTGGAGAGTGCCGTAATGTTTTAATGCTGTAAGTCTAAGGAGACTGCCGGGAGGGATGATGAGCTCTTTTAATTGGAAATAGTCGTCCGGAAACTGCTTCATCAGCAACAGGAATGCCGTGTAGCGCTTGTCGTTACTATCGTCCCAGCTCAGACTCACAACAGGATGTCATCAGGGCAGATTTAGGCGCGTTAATTGGCAAGGGGATCAAAGTCGTGACTGTGAAGCTAATCCCAATGACAAAGCAATGTCAAACACCTTTAGCATCATTATCAGTTGAATGGAATCCGTGAGCAGGGACAGATATAACAGTTTGAAGATGAGTAGCTAACGTAACGAAGGTCGCTATGGGAACGGCAGAAAAAGACAAGACAGGAATAACTGATCGCTGTGATTAAGACTCAGCTTATAGAACCACGAAATTCAGGCTTTCCAACTGAAGTTTCTGACAAGTTCAGCACCAAGGACAGGGATATGGCAGTAGACTCTGTCTAACAATTCCATTATCGCGCTATAACGATTTCTTTAGAAAGTTAGTGAACTTTGTCTTAAACGTCCTTCCATTTCTACTTTATCTCTTGCATCTTAATCAGAAAGTCGAAGGAGCACGTTAAGGCAATGTAATTCTAATATCATTACAAGGTGCGGTCGGAACGTGTCGAACTTTTGTGACAGGAGGTCAGGATGATGAGCTTCTTGGGTCACATGGGGCACCGTGCAGAGAGGGTGGCGCTACCTACAGACGTAACCTCTGTTTCCCCAAGTGCTTAATCATGTTCACCATGCCGGCTTAATACCCCCTTCACAATAGGCGCGATTCGATCGGAAGACTAGTTTACGAACTCTGATTGACATTTTCGTGAGTAAGACGTCCGGTGTTCTCACGATCATCTTGCGATTTTTAGGGATCGCCGGCAGTTTCCAGGAGTCTTACGACGGTCGCGGTGCAGCGAAACATGTTCTTAACATATGCGACTAGTCGAAGGAAATCTCCAAAATCGCACAGCTGTTACCGAGTCGCAGATTGTGCGTACAAATCGTGCGTACCTTTCAAGGGTATCGGTCAATAGTCTTGCGTCAATCCAACGATTGAAGACCGATAGGCGAGCAAAGACATAGTTATTAATCATCGAGCGTAAATCGGATGGCGAACGCCCGTCAGTTGGGCAACGTTCGGGCGACGTTCGTCCGACTTCCGTTTGTTTACAAATATTGAATTTCTGGGAATGCGAGGGTAATTCTAACATTGTGGCCCCTGTGGCAGTATGTAGGCTGACTTTGTGACACACTTTCTTTTCTTGCGTCATTTCTATTATGCCCGCGCATTCCATTCATTGTTTAAAAAGATTACGACAACAAAATAAGCAACATTTATTGATCTCTTGCCTTTTTTTAGGAACGTTTTGTGTTACCTTGTCCGCGTGCAAGAGGTCATGGGAGGTTTATTATCATAGATTTATTCACCGTCGATCTCACGAGCCTCGCGTATATGTGAGGGGGACAGTTTTGAGGCGAAAAATACGCAAGACCATCTTAAGATCTTAAAATCAGCCGACCTTCCTGCGATCGCGAAGAACGTCCGAAGATCGTATATAATGTGAAGGGGGTATAAGGACGCTAGCGGGACTCTAATGAGATTCATTTCATAAGTATGTCTTCCTTGGGAATCATCTCTCTTTGTCATGCCGCGCTATCTAGAACCTAGTGGGGGAAAGTTGGGCATGGGCGCAACGTCGGGAAAATTCTGTATTGAGCAGATCCGAGTAACACAACGAGTAGCACAACGACCACCCGACAAGATGTATTGTCAATATTTGAAGATGTCTGTAAGGAATGTGATCTGAACACACACACCCTCTCATCGACTGACTTTGATAATGGTGCCAAGTTCATCATACGCATCAAACGACCTTTCGACTAGTATGAGAGTCTAAGGGTACAGACGCGTTGTTACGATCGAGGCTGTCAAACCACAGCAGAATGTAGCACTAGGGAAAATGCAATCTGCATTGCACTAAAACTGAGCTAAAAGCCAATATGAGTAGCGTGCGTAGTCCAGCGATAAACGACTTAATCGGAGAGTCTATTGGATGGTAGAAAGCGTTGCAATATTTGGGACAGGACGAGTTAATTTGTAGTGTATTTAGTGTGCATTGCACATTTCAAAAAGAGCTAATAAAATTGAAATGAGCCTGTATAGCCTGTATACACTATACATAACGTTATGTATTTCCTGTAACGAACGGTGGAAACTCTTTCTCGTCGACGTCACTTTCAGCTTCTTTCCTCCACTTGTATTGAGCTTAGTATGTGTAAAGAGGTACGCCATTACTTCACAACTTGTAGGGAGTCCACGTAAGCCAATGTGAAACATTGTGGAATTTGACACATCTTACCAAAGTTATAATGTACCATTACTGAAGGATGCAGGAGTCGTCGCTATTTCAACATTGAACAACCTAGACCTTACTGTTGTCAGTGTAAAGAGTACCGCCCTGCAGCCTGTCTCGTGAATAAGATTACTATAGTCTTTATCACATCTCCTCCTGTACAGCCTCTCCTCGGGCGGGGCGGAGAGGACATCCCAAGGTCACGGGTGGGTGTAATAATGACGGGTAATCCCGGGCTGTGTACTAGTGCGGGCAGGATTGACAACGTCGTCTAGGGCAGGATATTGCGCGAGATTGCTCGGGCAAACGGCCATTGGTCTCCTTAACCAGAGGGCCTTCATAGAGTCATGAAGTCCTTTATCAATGTCTCACAGCTTTGTCCTGTGTTCAGGGGCACATGAAACTCAACTGAATAAATGTGATGTGCATTATCAAATTCGTTTTTATGTGGACCAATAGGCTCATGTATTCTTTTCATGCATAGCTATGGTGAAATCATTACTGTTGATAGATTAGCAGTTACGGAGCGAACTATAGAGAAATAATCGTCATGTGTCTGCATATATAGCATTTTGTGGGCAAATGTCTGCATATTTTTGTTTGATTTTTCATGTTAAGGTTACAACATTGCAAAGACATTCCTATGTGTAGGATTCAAAATCGTCCTTCGATTGCCACAGTACATCATACAAAAAATGTAGATTTGTCTCACTTGACAAACTTTTAATGAAAATCCTTGGCTTAATGGAAATCATTCCTTAATGAAAACCATTGGCTGAATGAAAATCATTGGCTGAATGAAAATCATTGGCAAACACAGATCCAGTGTTTTAAAACCAAACAACATCTCCTGTCTATTTAAAAGCAATAACAGATATCACACAAGGCAGTCTCCGCACAACATTGTCAATCACATGACTACAACAATAACGTCATCTTCACGACGGTAGTTGACGCCATGAATGTTTGAAAGTCAGAGTGAGGTTTAGGTCTACAATACTAAGAAAATATACATTCCAATACACAATTTGTCACATGGCACGATACAGTCTGTTACCTGGATATAAGTATTAAGTTACATTTGATACAATAATATATTTAAAGAATATTTCGTATTCATTACTTTGGGTCTTTCATCACTTTCACCTTAATACTTTAACGTGTGTTTCACATAATGAAGAACACAGGGCATTATCTACCAAAAACATCCACATTGACTCATGAACTATAAAACGTACTGTTGGATATCTAGAAATTTGTAATTGCCATTTAGCCATACGGCCAAACATGTGAACAGAGATTACAAGTCAGGATAGGTCGAAACTTTCCGAAATTGAAAAGAAGTATATCATTACGATGTCCCATGGCGGAGTGTGAGATTTGGGTGGTTATCACTTGTCAACAGAAATGTAGGAAAGTTCTAGAAACGAGACCGCCTAAGATCTTATTGCCAAAGCTCGAGTGCGGTTAGATTTTCTGTTCATCTGAAATTTCGGAAGCATTTACGTCCTAAGTACAGTTTTACACATAGGATAGTCTGGATAGTATCCAACTTTCAGTGCGTGCAAACAGCATGTGACATAATCACAAACTCTTGGAACGTCTTGAACGTACTTCAAAGACCTTCAGGGTGGTTAACAAGTTCAATAGGAGAGGATAGAACTGAATAACACACATACTTGACATTGAAAGTCTGAACTACTTTTATGGAATGTTTTTAATGTACTTACATCAAGTAACTTCAACTTGTTCTCCATCCAATCCACCGCGCCAGGTTTTACAACCGCGCAAACAGCCAAGCACACCTTTGGAGAATACGTTGGCGTCAAAAGGATAAAAGAAATGGCAAGGTTGGACGCCCGAGTGTCTTTAAATGCGGGGATTATGTGAAAATGGAACCTCAGAGTAAACGTTGAGAGATACTAGAAGCTATAGGTGGGTAACTAATTTACTCTTTTGAAGCTTTTGTAGTTAGTAGAGGGAAAGAATAAGATCGTCTTTGGACACATGAAATTTGTTTTGGAGACGAGATAGGGATGAGTGTTAGCGTGATACTGTAACGCGTACGTGTTCACTTGCACGGAACAACGACGTCGGCAAACTTGTTACTTTCGCCACGAGGGTCCTGTTTTGGTAGCGTTTGTATGTACATGTTTGTGGATGGACAACATAACTCGAGAAGGCCTAAAAGGGTTGTATTAATATGCAATATAGATACAAGTAGGTCATGATGAGACCTTGAAATTTTATCCCCAAGCGGTTTGATACTGCCGCGCAAGTTCCGATTTTGATATACCGAGTTTTGCATATGTTATGGTTGTGGATAGCTCTTGGGACAGAGAGTACGGGGTGCAGGTCTGGGCCCCTTAGCAGCTTCTTGGAACTACAGGAGCTGCTTTATTTCAGATTTAGAAAGGAAATTATTTCAGAAGAGGTTGACGCATCGTCATAATTTTTGGTAGATACAGTGTAGTTTGATTTTTTTAGATAGTGCTAATAAAAGATTCATTTGCCTATCATTTACATTTGTGAGAGACAAAAGTATTTGGCTAAGATCCTGGGACTACGTTACTGGGCAGATGAGGAGCAGTCGGTCAATCGAGAGTGTCATCAACTAGAGTTTGTTACGCATGAAACGTACGTAAATCACTTCTCTTTCTCCGGTTCCACCGTGCTGGAGGCTGGGGTGAACAGCACGGTTGTGTAAGTCTCATTGTCCGGCAGAGATGACATCTTCATGCTGGAGCGGGTACGGATTATGATGGGGAGATCCACCATCTCCATGGCGAGGTGCGTCCTTCCGGTCGGTCTCCGCTGGATCCGGGTGCTCTTGGTGGAGAGCCCGTAGCCGCCAGTCTTGTCCGCCTGTCCCAGCTCCTTCAGACACGCCTGTGTGGTGTTAAAGTACAGGAACACGAACGGGTTGGTGGCGGTGTTGGCGCTGGCGAAGATGCCGAGCACGGCGATGACGTCAGGGTTGAGCTTGGACGGGTCTCCGAAGGCCATCCACATCTCGATGATGAAGTAGGGAGCGCCGCAGATGAAGAAGGTCAGGATGATCACTATGGTCATCTTCAGGGTCTTGATCTTGGCCTTGGACAGTGTTCCTGTTCCGGTGCTCTGATTAACAACGACAACAACAAGAATGAGTAATATATATACATATATATATATATATATTCAGATACTCAGAAAACATGTTTATGTGCACGGTCAGATTTGTGCATGCTGGGGATCATGTACATGATCAAACATAAATATCTGAATTCACTACAGTGTACATCCTATAATGTGCTTGTTATCGATTGTAAATGTAATGCTGTTTATCAGAACCGTTTCTCTGGTCACTTTCTAAGAAATTATAGCATTCTGTAACTAACCTGTAGATAGACTTTCCCTTTCTTGTTGAATGTAGCTCTCTTAGACGACTTGCCCTCCTTGACCTTGTCTGAGATTTTCTTCAAGATTCGAGCGTAGGTCACGGCGATGATGATGAGCGGGATGAGGAAGAGCACCGTCGCGGCGTAGGTGATGTACGCCTGCCGATGCCACAGCGGTACCGAGCCAAATATGGACTTGCAGTGCTGGATGTCCTCGCCATCGACCTCTACTGCACTGAAGACGTACGCCTGCGGGAGGGAGGATAGCAGAGCCGTTCCCCAGGCGGCAAGGATGAGGGTCGGCGCCGAGAACGTCTCCTTCAGCGGGCTCCTGATGGCCTGGTGTCGGTCCAGAGCGATGACCACGATCATGTTGGAGGAGGCCATCATGCCCATGACCTGCAGGACCTTGATGACCTTGCACATGACGTTCCCCGCCAGCCACACCTCGTCCAGCGACTCCCAGATGATCTGGGTCAGCATGGTGAAGGTCACAACCGACAGGTCGGCCACGGCCAGCCCCAGGATCAGCTGGTTCACGCGAGACTTCTTCCGACGGTTCACCCACATCCACAGATACACCAAGATGTTGCCGAGGAAACCCACCGTTACCATGACTACCAGGGCCACTATTCGTGACTGTGCATTGTAGTCCATGTCCGGGTCTGAGGTTGCGGTGATGTTATATGAGGCGTTCTCATTGACGAAAACGCCCGGGGTCGTCGGGGGATAATCGGTCGGCGTCTCTGTCATCTTCGATTCGCTCTCGTCCTCCTTGTATCCTGCAGAAATCATAATCATTCAAATACCGTGTATGGTGACACCACCAAATACCACATGTCGTGATGACGAAAATCTGTCATTTATCACATTCACAACGTTGAACATGCACTAGGTGTACAGAAGCCAAACCATTAGACATTACGCTAGAAGTTTGACATGACAGGTTTTTAGACACCAATAAGCGTAAATTGCACGCTCTAGCATCAGAAAAGTATTACCCCAATGTGTACCTGTAGATCAACCTTAATCAGGAGTGTAGTGTACGGTTTTAACGTTGCAACAATGCAATAAAAATGTAAATTCCAATGTCATAAGAAGGATGTGACGAATGATTATTGATTGATGAGGGGGTGGTAATGTTGGACATTGTTGACGATGAAACTGATGGTTTGTAGAGATCTCATAGAAATTGTTAATTGGAATGACCGTTTCACTCTACTGGAGACCAGACGCTATCATCATATTCATACTTGTGCGGTACCGTGTAAGGCGGTCACCAGTAGGGCACGCTAACGACATCCGCGGACGTTGGAAGTAAAGGCCGAACAAAATTCGTTTTGTATCTAATACAGATCATACTTACATATGACACGCTTTAATTTTATTCTTATACCTGCGAGGCCGAGTTTTTCTGAATAATGACTGCACACATTACCCATCAAACTCAACAATTTGTAGTGCTAGCGCGGGACTAAACTATAACCTCCGACTATTGCTCTCTGACAAGAAGCATGGCGATCGGCTGTCCACCTACCTGGGCACATAGGCAAAGGTGACAAAGAGGATTGATGGGATCGTAACCCAAGCTCCTATAGAGGAGTATACTGTTGCCAGTCAGATAATCACAATCATTTGTTGTCTTAGATTTGTATGAGGGTGAGTCAAAGTCCATTGGAAGTAATTTTGTAACACGCTCATTTTTCAATCGAATGAGTTGAAATTTGGCACAAAGGTATAGGCATACACCCTCTTGTGATTAAAATATCTAGATTTGGTTTTCATTATTTTATAAGCAACTGAGTTGATTTCAATTTGACCATGCTATAGAAAGCTTGTCAGACAATCACGTCCCCTAAATCTGACCAAGGAGGTTGACCACCGCAAATCTCATGACCACGACAACCGCATATACCTCACTCTACACCAGCAACGAAAAAAAGAAAAAGTGATCGGATTTCGGACTTAAAACTAAGCATATGGCTTATAGAGAAATGCAGCTTATTATATGTGCAGGCTCAGTCTCCTAAAATAGCAAACATCGGTTTAGAGAAATTGTTAATTGTACGTTAATTGGACTTCACTATTCTTCTGACGGGATTCCAAGGGTGTGTTCATCATCAACGCAGTCACCAATGAAATAATGAACAGCAAATTTAGATATTTAAACCTCAAGAAGACATATGCCTCTACCTTTGTTCCAAATTTCAACTCATTCGATTGAAAATGAGTCCCTTATGAAACCACTAGCATTACTTTTTGACATACCCTCACACATTGAGACCGACACATGAATTTTCCTTATTTGCCTGAGACATGTTGAGTGAATATGTCCTGTTGAACAAAGCGTGCCGTCCGAAACAGCTAAAATGTTGACGAAAGTTGATGGAGACTTTAAGGAGCCATCTGTCAGTTGCAATACTATAACTCCTTTCTAGGTATGGATTTGGAAAACAAATTAACATTGGCGACAGGCATTCTGCTTAAACGAGCCATAAGTTGTGAAGGGCTTTGCAATAACAGGTGTAAGGATTTCTGAGGCTGTCATAAAATACCTTAATACCTCTAATTTCCCGTACGGAAATGTGAAGTTATCGCGTTCTTAATTTTTGATGACTTGCCATGTGACTTCCATCCAGTTCTTTTCATCGTGCATCTACAGAAGGGTAAGACTATTGTATCCGCGCAGCTGGCACTGCAAATATCCGCCCACTGATGACGTCAGAGACGGCAATGCCAGGAGCAGATTTGTGCACGCATGGGTAGAGTGATGTGGTAGGTGGTTCGGTGGTCTTTAGGGTATTCATAACTGTTATGAATGATGTGCAGTGCGGCAATGCGTACGTAACATATCGTCCTATGTTTCCTCGTGCATGTGCGTCGCCAAGCATCACGAAAAACATAACGGCAGAAGCATACGTAAGACTTAGTTAAGGAGTTGGATGCTGTTTGCAAGCTCAAAATAGGACCACCACATATCATTCTTCAGTTATGATATTTTGAGATAAAAGCGAATACGAGACATGTGCAATGTGAGCTGGACTCTGTAAACCTACAATCAACTACAGAATGCGCACATAATACCGGGGCTCACCGCACGCGAATCGTGACTGTTATATTTAAACATAAGCACACAGACCGGAGAGAACAAAGGCTCAGTAGACTGCGATAGAATGTTTGAATGCGAGATCTTTGCTCAAGGCAAGAGTTACAAATCTGTGAGAGAGTTGGGACTAATTGCCTATATAGACGATACATCTCTGCACACGCTTGACAGTCCGCTAAGATCAATAGGAAACTAGAAATGCAAGATTTTCCAGAAATTGCAGAGAATGTTTCCCTGTAATCTTTTGCAAAGCTACAACTAGTATACCATGAGGCTTCTCTATAGAGTGTGAGTAAAAAGAAAATAAAGCCCAAGGCCTAGATCATTAACATTATTCATGCAACTGGAGTCATTGACTTACTGCGAATAAGCATCTTTGTAATATAGATAAATATTGTCCCCTACGAAAGAATGGACTCTTGCACACAATGTGAAATAGCAAAATAGACCAGTCCAAAAATACTTCCATTTAAAACTAGTCCAAAATTAGATTTAAAGAATCTAATGACTTGGGCATGACTGGACTCAACTGGATTCATGCATTAGTTTACTACGATAATAGATATGTTTTGTGAAACCTCTGGCATACAATGAAATATGCGCAATTGTTCGTAACAAAAACTTAAAAATTTCTTTCTGTGTATTTTTGTGAAATAGAGGTAAAATGTGGCCATCTGGAGTCTTTGAACATAGAACACAGAGCTTCCATCCCATTTTTACTTTTTTTTTAACACCGCCATACATATAATTGGTTTCCGCTTGGAAACACCAGCATTCTTTTCCCTGGGTCTGACTAAAAACTTACAATGTCCTACTCACTGGCGCTGAAACCATGGCTGCTTTGACAGTTTCCGTGCTGCCGATGAAGAGTGACTTGCACACTGATGCGTGTCGTTTGTTTTATCCCCCATCAGGCACACCAGAAACAATTTTAGCACGTCATTGCGTGCCTGCGTGCTGCTGGATATGTTTCCACGCCTCAGTTTGCCTTGTCGCAAACAGTCAAATTTAGATTTTGACATTGCAAGCTATACCGGGTACTTATCTCAATAAAATTGCCCATAATGCAGTTTTATACAGCACAGACGCAAAGACTGAGCCCTGAGGTCACGCAAGCTTGTCACAAGCAAACATTTCTAGAAAGAGCCGGACCTGTATCTGAATTCATGTCACTAGATATGAATATCAGTAGAACTATAATAGCGGAGTTATAGGCGAAATGGCACTAACACGTGTACTAGAAATGGTAGCACACATTAGAGGGTATAGTTGTCAGTCATAGTAAGAACATGCAGATCTTTTCAAGTCAGAAGTGGATATTGGAACATACCAACCTTCTTTACGTTCGCATCAACAGGTTTTAAGTAGTTCAGAAAGTTTGCTTATGGTTACAAGTAGAATTCTGGTCCAGGTACGTGCTCTGAAATGCTAATGGTGATAAAGTAACCCGATAAGGTCGCTACATCATCACTCCCTTGCGTTTATCTCAATTAGGGGAAAGCAACATTCCCCGGAGAAGGCAACAAAATCTCTCCATTGCCGCCGGCATTGAAGTGGATTTAAGGCACACGACGAGAGGCTTTTCTTATTGCTTGAACACGTATAAGAGTTGCCAAAACAGCTGAAAGGCACTTTTCAACCCGATTTTTCTCCATCAACAGTAATAGTCTTTGCCTTCAAGCGTTTGTTCTTGGTATTCAAGGGAAATGTGGTTCTTTGCACTCAAAGGAAAGTCATCATTTATCTTCCTTTCTAACCAAATCCAATTCACGTCATTTCACTACTTATTATATATACAGCGCTAGACATACGAGGTAAATCAAAATACTGGGTACTGACATTAAAACGAAGTATAAGCAAGCAAATTGCTATCAAGAAGCTAAAGATTGTCCGCACTGCTTTAGTGTCTAAAAAGGATGGGGCATGGTTTTGGTCTCAAGTGACACTCTTACGTGAAAGGGCATAACCCTACTGTTTAAGTACAATATGAAATATAATACTCCGTTTTAAGAAATGTGTGGTACAGACCCTAGTGGCTTCAAGGCGCATGCATGATAATAATGTCAGGGTGGATACTCATTAGCACCTTTACGGTGTCCACTACTCCATGGAATATATGGGTATGAAATTGAACTGGCAAGTAATGACTTTGCCCTTTTATAAAGTCTCAACCAAGCCGTCTGCGCCCACCTTTGTTCTCTCCATAATGTTGGAGGATTTATGGCCTCAAATCCACTCAAAGTGCACTATCTGGCTCTCCGTGCTGGAGGTCTCGTCATATGTGTCACGCAGGCCTTCTGAACAGTACTTCACATCTCTCGTTACTCAAATCTTAGAAAGACTTCACACCAGGTACCTTTGCAGGTCCGTTTAATGACGCATTCATTTCTTATGCAATCTAATACTCGTTCTTCAATCCTTTAAGAGTCGGGACAAAACTACAACGATCTTGATTACTCTGGCACAAGTTGTGACGGCAGCCTAGCCGGTGTTACAGAATTCTGGGGCCCCCCAGAATTCTGCGGCCCCCCTGGTCACGTGACCAACATTTGGCATGCGGGGGCGAGCGGGGGGCGTGGCCTAAAAACTACGATGGCCCACAAGGACATTCCCCATATAAACTGGCTGGCACCAGAAACAAGCCTGTCGTCACATGTGTATCTGTACTGAGGGCCAACATTATGACATTCTGGAGTCCAGATTATGTTGGAAAATGGTCCGTGCAATCTTTTCTAAAAATAAACTGTTTTTCTTATGATCATAGGTTTGCGTAGATATCCGCCTTACTAGATAAAACGTTCTGTGAACTAGCCCTGGGTTGAGCCCTGGACTTTTGGGCCCCCCTTCCCAGGGGACGAACGCTTTGCACAATCCTTACCAAACTTGGACGTCAACAAGTTCCCAACAAGTACTTTAATGTCTTACTAGATAAAGCGGTCTTTGAACTAGCTTTGGAAATTTAAGGAGGGGGGGCCCAAAATACCGGGGTGAGCCCTGGACTAGCCCTGGGTTGAGCCCTGGACTTTTGGGGCCCCCCTTCCAAGGGGACGAACGCTTTGCACAAACCTTATCAAATTTGGACGTCAACA
>NC_049980.1:18489545-18490746 GCF_000003815.2 Branchiostoma floridae | reverse complement strand
TGGGTTGAGCCCTGGACTTTTGGGGCCCCCCTTCCAAGGGGACGAACGCTTTGCACAAACCTTATCAAATTTGGACGTCAACAAGTTCCCCACAAGTACTTTAATGTCTTACTAAAAAAAGCGGTCTGTGAACTAGCTTAGGAAATTTAAGGAGGGGGCCCCAAAATACCGGGTTGAGCCCTGGACTAGCTCTGGGTTGAGCCCTGGACTTTTGGGGCCCCCCCCCTTCCAAGGGGACAAACGTTTTGCACAATCCTTATCAAACTTGGACGTCAACAAGTTCCCAACAAGAACTTTAATGTCTTACTCCAAAAAGCGGTCTGTGAACTAGCTTTGGAAATTTAAGGAGGGGGGCCCCAAAATACCGGGTTGAGCCCTGGACTAGCTCTGGGTTGAGCCCTGGACTTTTGGGGCCCCCCTTCCCAGGGGACGAACGCTTTGCACAATCCTTATCAAACTTGGACGTCAACAAGTTCCCCACAAGTACTTTAATGTCTTACTCCAAAAAGCGGTCAGTGAACTAGCTTTGGAAATTTAAGGAGGGGGGCCCCAAAATACCGGGTTGAGCACTGGACTAGCCCTGGGCTGAGCCTTGGACTTTTAGGGCCCCCATTCACAGGGGACGAACGCTCTGCACAATCCTCATTAAACTTGGACATCAACAATTTCCCAACAAGTACTTTAATGTCTTACTCCAAAAAGCGGTCTGTGAACTAGCTTTGGAAATTTAAGGAGGGGGGCCCCAAAATACCGGGTTGAGCCCTTGAATTTTTGCCCCCCCCCTTCCCAGGGGACGAACGCTTTGCACAAACCTTATCAAATTTGGACGTCAACAAGTTCCCAACAAGTACTTTAATGTCTTACTAAAAAAAGCGGTCTGTGAACTAGCTTTGGAAATTTAAGGAGGGGGGGCCCAAAATACCGGGTTGTGCCCTGGACTTTTGGGGCCCCCCTTCCAAGGGGACGAACGCTTTGCACAATCCTTATCAAACTTGGACGTCAACAAGTTCCCCACAAGTACTTTAATGTCTTACTAGATAAACGGTCTTTGAACTCGCTTTGGAAATTTGAGGAGGGGGGCCCCAAATACCGGGGTGAGCCTTGGACTAGCCCTGGGTTGAGCCCTGGACTTTTGGGGCCCCCCTTCCCAGGGGACGAACGCTTTGCACAAACCTTATCAAATTTGGACGTCAACAAGTTC
>NC_049980.1:18488709-18489445 GCF_000003815.2 Branchiostoma floridae | reverse complement strand
CCCTGGACTAGCCCTGGGTTGAGCCCTGGACTTTTGGGGCCCCCCTTCCCAGGGGACCAAAGCTTTTGACAAACCCTTATCCAATTTGGACGTCAACAAGTTCCCCCAAAAGTTTTTTTTTGTCTTAATAAAAAAGCGGTGGGTGAGCTGGCTTTGGAAATTTAAGGAGGGGGGGCCCAAAATACCGGGTTGATACCTGGACTTTTGGGGCCCCCCTTCCCAGGGGACGAACGCTTTGCACAATCCTTATCAAACTTGGACGTCAATAAGTTCCCAACAAGTACTTTAATGTCTTACTAGATAAACGGTCTTTGAACTCGCTTTGGAAATTTAAGGAGGGGGGCCCCAAATACCGGGGTGAGCCTTGGACTAGCCCTGGGTTGTGCCCTGGACTTTTGGGGCCCCCCTTCTCAGGGGACGAACGCTTTGCACAAACCTTATCAAACTTGGACGTCAACAAGTTCCCAACAAGTGCTTTAAAGTCTTACTAAAAAAAGCGGTCTGTGAACTAGCTTTGGAAATTTAAGGAGGGGGGCCCCAAAATACCGGGTTGAGCCCTTGAATTTTGGCCCCCCCCCCCCTTCCAAGGGGACAAACGTTTTGCACAATCCTTATCAAACTTGGACGTCAACAAGTTCCCCACAAGTACTTTAATGACTTACTAGATAAAGCGGTCTTTGAACTCGCTTTGGAAATTTAAGGAGGGGGGCCCCAAAATACCGGGTTGATACCTGGA
>NC_049980.1:18485003-18487939 GCF_000003815.2 Branchiostoma floridae | reverse complement strand
ACCATTTTTTTTAAAACTTTGTTTACGACCCATTTTTAATTATGGTGTGTGGAAAAAGTTTTTCTTTCTGGGGGGGGGGGGCGTCAAAGAGCCGGGGCTCACCCCGTGTTTTTGGGGCCCCCCCCCCGAAATTTTTAAAGATGCCCCCCAGACGTTTTTTTTTAGTAAGACATTAAAGTCCTTGTTGTGAACTTGTTGATGTTCAACTTTGATAAGGATTGTGCAAAGCGTTCGTCCCCTGGGAAGGGGGGCCCCAAAAGTCCGGGGCTTAACCCGGTATTTTGGGGCCCCCCTTCTTGGCTAGTTCACAGAGCTCAACCCGGTATTTTGGGGCCCCCCTTCTTAAATTTCCAAAGCTAGTTCAAATACCCCTTTTTGGAGTAAGACATTAAAGTTCTTATTGGGAACTTGTTGACATCCAAGTTTGATAAGGATTGTGCAAAGCGTGCGTCCCCCAGGGAAGGGGGCCCCAAAAGTCCAGGGCTGAACCCGGTATTTTGGGGCCCCCCTTCTTAAATTTCCAAAGCTAGTTCACATACTAGTACCCCTTTTTGGAGTAATACATTTAAGTTCTTATTGGGAACTTTTTACGTCCAAGTTTGATAAGGATTGTGCAAAGCGTTCGTTCCCTGGGAAGGGGGGCCCAAAAGTCCAGGGCTGAACCCGGTATTTTGGAGCCCCCCTCCTTAAATATCCAAAGCTAGTTCACATACCCCTTTTTTGGGTAAGACATTAAAGCACTTGTTGGGAACGTGTTGACGTCCAAGTTTGATAAGGCTTGTGCAAAGCGTTCGTCTCCTGGGAAGGGGGGACCCAAAAGTTCAGGGCTGAACCCGGTGTTTTGGGGCCCCCCTCCTTAAACTTCCAAAGCTAGTTCACAGACCGCTTTTTTTTAGTAAGACATTAAAGCACTTGTTGGGAACGTGTTGACGTCCAAGTTTGATAAGAATTGTGCAAAGCATTCGTCCCCTGGAAAGGGGGGCCCCCAAAATTCAAGGGCTCAACTCGATATTTTCGGGTCCCCCTCCTTGAATTTCCAAAGCTGGTTCACAGACCGCTTTTTGGACTAAGAGAATTAAAGTACTTGTTTAGAATTTGTTGACGTCCAAGTTTGATAAGACTTTTGCAAAGCGTTCGTCCCCTGGGAAGGGGGGCCCAAAAGTCCGGGGCTGAACCCGGTGTTTTGGGGCCCCCCTCCTTAAATATCCAAAGCTAGTTCACATACCCCTTTTTTGGGTAAGACATTAAAGCACTTGTTGGGAACGTGTTGACGTGCAAGTTTGATAAGGCTTGTGCAAAGCGTTCGTCTCCTGGGAAGGGGGGACCCAAAAGTTCAGGGCTGAACCCGGTGTTTTGGGGCCCCCCTCCTTAAACTTCCAAAGCTAGTTCACAGACCGCTTTTTTTTAGTAAGACATTAAAGCACTTGTTGGGAACGTGTTGACGTCCAAGTTTGATAAGAATTGTGCAAAGCATTCGTCCCCTGGAAAGGGGGGCCCCCAAAATTCAAGGGCTCAACTCGATATTTTCGGGTCCCCCTCCTTGAATTTCCAAAGCTGGTTCACAGACCGCTTTTTGAACTAAGAGAATTAAAGTACTTGTTTAGAATTTGTTGACGTCCAAGTTTGATAAGACTTTTGCAAAGCGTTCGTCCCCTGGGTAGGGGGCCCCAAAAGTCCGGGGCTGAACCCGGTGTTTTGGGGCCCCCCTCTTTTAATTTCCAAATCTAGTTCACAGACCGCTTTTTCTAGTAAGACATTAAAGTACTTGTTGTGAACTTGTTGACGTCCAAGTTTGATAAGAATAGTGCAAAGCGTTCGTCCCCTGGGTAAGGGGGCCCCAAAAGTCCAGGGCTGAACCGGTATTTTGGGGCCCCCCTCCTTAGATTTTCAAAGCTAGTTCACATACCCTTTGTTGGAGTAAGACATTAAAGTAATTTTTGGGAACTTGTTGACGTCCAAGTTTGATAAGGATTGTGCAAAGCGTTCATTCCCTGGGAAGGGGGGCCCCAAAAGTCCAGGGCTGAACCCGGTATTTTGGGGCCCCCCTCCTTAAATTTCCGAAGCTAGTTCAAAGACCGCTTTTTCTAGTAAGACATTTAAGTTCTTATTGGGAACTTGTTGACTTCCAAGTTTGATAAGGATTGTGCAAAGCGTTCGTCCCCTGGGGAGGGGGGCCTCAAAATTTCAGGGCTCAACCCGGTATTTTGGGGCCCCCCTTCTTGGCTAGTTCACAGTGCTCAACCCGGTATTTTGGGGCCCCCCTCCTTAAATTTCCAAAGCTAGTTCACAGACCGCTTTTTCTAGTAAGACATTTAAGTTCTTATTGGGAACTTGTTGACTTCCAAGTTTGATAAGGATTGTGCAAAGCGTTCGTCCCCTGGGGAGGGGGCCTCAAAAGTCCAGGGCTCAACCCGGTATTTTGGGGCCCCCCTCCTTAAATTTCTGAAGCTAGTTCAAAGACCGCTTTTTCTAGTAAGACATTTAAGTTCTTATTGGGAACTTGTTGACTTCCAAGTTTGATTAGGCTTGTGCAAAGCGTTCGTCCCCTGGGAAGGGGGGACCCAAAAGTCCAGGGCTTAACCCGGTATTTTGGGCCCCCCCTTCTTGGCTAGTTCACAGAGCTCAACCAGGTATTTTGGGGCCCCCCTCCTTAAATTTCCAAAGCTAGTTCACAGACCGCTTTTTCTAGTAAGACATTTAAGTTCTTATTGGGAACTTGTTGACTTCCAAGTTTGATAAGGATTGTGCAAAGCGTTTGTCCCCTGGGGAGGGGGGCCTCAAAATTTCAGGGCTCAACCCGATATTTTGGGGCCCCCTTCTTGGCTAGTTCACAGTGCTCAACCCGGTATTCTTTGCTAGTTTACAGAACGTTTTATCTAGCAAGGCTGATGTCTACGCAAACCTATGATAATAAGAAAAACAGTTTATTTTTAGAA
>NC_049980.1:18482381-18484714 GCF_000003815.2 Branchiostoma floridae | reverse complement strand
AGAACAAAGATAGACATCCAGGGTCCAGTGTGATACGATCCGTCACAATAAGCGAAAGAGGTTTGGGGGATTTAAGGTATTGAGACAATTTCGCCGCACTAACATACCAGATCCCCCCTGACCACTGTTTCAAAATCCATTCATACTGTTGACCAAAGTAGAATACTGTTGGTGTGATCATCACGCGTTTATACATAGACTGAGCTTGAACTATTTGTTGTTAGTGTTTGAATCCTCTCCATAACAGTTGTTATTAATTATGGCAAAGGAAAAATATTTCCCGTTACCCCAGCGCTGAAATATAAATACAAAGAATCCCTAACCAGACGTTTTTATAACTAATCCGAAACACAACATCCATGCCTAACGGCGGTATCTCACTGCACTTGGGGTGCGGCACTGCGGGTTTCGTCAACACAGATATACCTTTACGGAACCTAGAGGTACCCCCACGGAACCTAGAGGTACTCCCACGGAACCAAGAGGTACCCCCACGGAGCCTAGAGGTACCCCCACGGAACCTAGAGGTACCCACATGGAACCTAGAGGTACCCCCACGAAACCTAGAGGTACTCCCACGGAACCTAGAGGTACTCCCACGGATCCTAGAGGTACCCCCACGGAACCTAGAGGTACCCACATGGAACCTAGATGTACCCCCACGGAACCTAGAGGTACCCCCACGGAGCCTAGAGGTACCCACATGAAACCTAGAGGTACCCCCACGGAGCCTAGAGGTACCCACATGGAACCTAGAGGTACCACCACGGAACCTAGAGGTACCACCACGGAACCTTGAGGTACCCCACGAAACCTAGAGGTACTCCCACGGAACCTAGAGGTACTCCCACGGAACCTAGAGGTACCACCACGGAACCTAGAGGTACCCCCATGGAATTTAGAGGTACCCCCACGGAACCTAGAGGTGCTGCAAGTGAACCCCGATGTGCCGGTTGCAAGCGCGACGTTTTATGAAAGTTAACTTCAGAAAAAAACATCATCAGAGTTGTGAATACATGAAGCTGCCGGCTAATAAAAAGATACTGCTAGTAGCGATTGCAGATATAGTATTTTTACATGTAGCCTAAGGAGGGTATTACATTTGATAGATGTGATGATTTTCTCAAAAGAAACGGAGGTCATGGTACTTTTGAATGTCGAGCTAATGAACTGAGTTGTTGACAAAAGCTGGTTTCTTCTGATAGCGTTCATTTTAGAGGCCATTTTACCACTCAGGGAAGGGCTGGAGGCAAAGTCTTTTCGAATTCAACATGCACGTACTGGCTTTTTCAGATGGAAAATAGGAATGTTTTCGAAGTCATCGGTTATATTCAGAAAAGCTAAAGGATAACATGATCACTGTTGTGGAGTATGTGTGTACGCCATTAGCTTCTGAGATTAGACCTGTTGAGTGCCGTGAAGAGGAGAAAGGCTGAAATGGATTTCCCAACTCTGCGGGAGATGGGCAGGAACGGGTGGGACGTGGGTGGTTAGATGACTTTCTAAAAAATGAAATCTTGCACCGGTCTTTGGTGTTTTGTCCTTGACACTGTGTGTGGGACACACTTATCTTCATGGGGGTTTTGTTTTCTAGGTGCTAAGAATATGTTACAGATCTTCCCTGTTGTTTTCATGAGGATGTTAGATATACAGTGCCAAGGCCAAGGTCAAAATAGTCAATGCCCGTGCAAAAAAACATACATTGGAGAGATTCCCGAAGACCGGATTCCTCAAACATAAGCCCAAGCTCGAAAGTGTTATAACATTGATGATCTGACACATTGGACAAAGCAAAATCCATGGACACAGATCCAAACAATTTTGCAAGAGGAGTGACGGAATCATTTAAGATGGGGGCGCCATACAATTTCTCATTCACGTTCTGGTCCACTTATCACTGAGTCACGTGTTCTATCTGCACCACATGACTTCACAGAAATGATGGCTTAAGGCCCCCTCTCACTTGACGTGCGGCACGCTTGCGGCATTGCTGCGTTCGTTCACTGCGGCACTGCTGTGTTAATTTCGCCGATTTTGTCTTGCACTCACACTGACGTGCGGGACTGTTGCATTTCTAAACTAAATGAACATGTTATTGGCAATTGCAGCGTTGTCAATTTATGAAAAATCACTGTAAAATGATGAGAATGCCCAAAAATGAGATTGATAATGAAAAGATTTCCCTTATGATAATGAATCGATGTGTACGTTTTGCACCATGTAACGTTATGTGTAATTATGTATGTCAATATGTTTATTCACCAATTTTTGCCAATTTTTAACATGAAAATGCTTGATATTTCATACTTATTTTGTATGACGCGGAGTATTTT
>NC_049980.1:18481268-18482162 GCF_000003815.2 Branchiostoma floridae | reverse complement strand
GCTGATCTATGGTTAAGTTTAGGTTAATCGATAAACCAGTTACTTATTTTTTGTTTTCAAGTATAAAATACTGACCTACTTCCAATTAAATAAATCAAAAGATGTATTTTTAAGTTAACTCTGAATACGGATACAAGGTAAGTTTTGTGGAATTCGCAGTGTTTTTACTGGATCGAAAACCACTGTAAAATTATTAGAAATGCATCTAAGATAGTTTTTCGGTGATAAAAGGATGTTTACTTTTGATTCTTGGTGTAAAATAGGCAAAATATATCCTTGATACTGTTTGGGGCATGGTGGCGGCACTGTTGCGGCACCGTTGCGGCACTGTTGCGGCACTGTTGCGGCACTGTTGCGGCATCTTGCCACTTGCGTTATTTTTAAACTTTTTAAAAAACGTCGCGCTTGCTTGCGGCACTTCTAGGTTTGCTTGCGGCACCTCTAGGTTTGCTTGCGGCACCTCTAGGTTCCGTGGCGGTACATCTGCGTTTTCGAACGCAGCAATGCCGCAAGCGTGCCGCACGTCAAGTGAGAGGGGGCCTTTAAGGCCCCCTCTCACTTGACGTGCGGCACGCTTGCGGCATTGCTGCGTTCGAAAACGCAGATGTACCGCCACGGAACCTAGAGGTGCCGCAAGCAAACCTAGAGGTGCCGCAAGCAAACCTAGAAGTGCCGCAAGCAAGCGCGACGTTTTTTTAAAAGTTTAAAAATAACGCAAGTGGCAAGATGCCGCAACAGTGCCGCAACAGTGCCGCAACAGTGCCGCAACGGTGCCGCAACAGTGCCGCCACCATGCCCCAAACAGTATCAAGAATATATTTTGCCTAATTTACACCAAGAATCAAAAGTAACATCCTTTTATCACCGAAAAAATATCTTAGATGCATTTCTAAT
>NC_049980.1:18475001-18481168 GCF_000003815.2 Branchiostoma floridae | reverse complement strand
AAGCTTGATGATGTCGTAATCCAATGTTTGATCTATGAAGGTCCATTAATTAATCTACGTTATCTGTAGGAAAGGGATAGCATTTAACACACTTGATTCGCATGTATGTAAGGAGGCCTTTTTAGCCTGTAAAGTTGCTAATTTTTCACACTATTTTCAGCACTTCATTAATTTTCAACATAAAAATTGGGCTTATTCAAAATTTCAACTGCTGAACTCCAGACTTCGTCAATGAATGACTTAAGGCCCCCTCTCACTTGACGTGCGGCACGCTTGCGGCATTGCTGCGTTCGTTCACTGCGTTACTGTTTTGTTATTTTCTCCGATTTGTTATAATTCAGATATTGCGCAATACGTAAAAGTGTGACATAGAAGACCACAAAATACACAACAAGTAAGAAAATTTGTTCTTTATCTCTGAAATTCGTTGAGCATCTTCCGAACGCAGCAATGCCGCAAGCGTGCCGCACGTCAAGTGAGAGGGGGCCTTAAGTCATTCATTGACGAAGTCTGGAGTTCAGCAGTTGAAATTTTGAATAAGCCCAATTTTTATGTTGAAAATTAATGAAGTGCTGAAAATAGTGTGAAAAATTAGCAACTTTACAGGCTAAAAAGGCCTCCTTACATACATGCAAATCAAGTGTGTTAAATGCTATCCCTTTCCTACAGATAACGTAGATTAATTAATGGACCTTCATAGATCAAACATTGGATTACGACATCAAATATTGTGATGTCGAAATGCAGCAAGGGTTGTAATACTAACCAAAACAACATTTATTGAGGGAGCAAATCAACATGATTTCCTACCTTGCCCTTTTCTAGTGGCATTGAGCAATTATACAATCGCAAATGGCGACTCATATAAGGAAGCAGTTTTGTCGTAGTATTGGTTCATTGGTCAATCAATGTGTCCTTCACACTGACAGCCATGAAAGGTCCAATTTTCAGGTATCATGTGCAGGAATCTGTGAGGTAATAACAAAATCGCCTATCAAAGAGAATAGCAGACATCATGACTGGTTAGGTGCTGAGTAAGTTAGATATCAATACGGGTTGCCTGGGGTAGCCCATTTTCGTGGTTTGCATTATTGGCTTTCTCAGCGCATTTCCGTTGATTACAGCCCAGGTCATTGTAAGTTGACCAGATAGCTCATTATTCACAGCCAGCACCTCGGTCCTGCGGGGCGTCTGATGTTTGATGTCAGTGTAAAGTGAACTGGTGTTGCACATCCTCATCTTTGATCGTGCAATGAGCAAATTGGATGACATCCCAATGGACCAGATCAGAGGTGCGATGATGTTACCCAAGCTGAATTGCTATCGTTTGGTAGCATGAGCTACCCGGGTGGAGTGGGGCTTGTGTGTACCGGCAATTGACTACGTTCCTTTGCCTTGACTATAAAGTAACACACCCATTCTTAACGGGTACAATCGGGGTAGAAAATTGTAAACTATAGTTTCAATATCCCTTACCTTTGTTTAGTAATGCTGTCTCATCAAAGTACAAATGATGCCATACTTTGCATCATCCATGTTTGATAATCTTTTCCAGGGTTACATATTTCATCTGTATGAAACCTGTTGCATTTTTCTGCCACTAATGTATTATACCATTGTCTCATAAACTCATACTCATAAAAATAAGCTTATTTAGGCCCTCGTCTGCAACAAATGAGTACCGTTTGTCTGTATGTCAACAAGTTAACTGAAGGATGACTGGTTGAATTGGTTCATACTTAGTGGGGTGTGACGAAAACATGCAATGATCAGATTTAGGGCACCCTAAGTTCATAATTTGTTTGTGTGTTCCGAACAAGGTGCTCGGTTAGTAGCTGTAGGGTATTGTGTTCGTTTCTTAGTTTGTTACATTGGTTGCCTGATGGTCTATCTTGGCCTTTGGCGTTGACTACCCGGTGCTTCGTTGGTTGGTTGGTTGGTTGATTTGTTGCTTGGTGGTCTTTGTTGTTGGGCAATTAATTGACTAATATCCCGGCCCCCTACATTGTCAGAAACATACCAAATGTTGTCCGACGTTTGAGGGAAACACAATATAGATACTTCACCATCAACACCCCAGACATAGCATCATGATTTTGGCATGTGGCAGATGAGTGTCATTATTGCACTGTATACGTCTCCTGCAAACTCGCGATAAACACTCGTACCGCCTATTCTGAATGCTTGAGGCAGAAACATGTATTGACGTTAAGCCTATGGACATGCCTAAATATCGAAGAGATTTATAGTCAATTAGTTGAGAATGAAGAATGTCACAGTCGTCTCGCTAACATTGTTTTAATCATCTGACGTTTTGTGCTGTTGACCTTGTCGTGCTACCTTGTTGTTGAGTGTGTGCTCGGCACGCTTTGCCGGTGGTCTAGTCACGACAAAATTTGACCTGAATGATGTAACTTCTTAATGAGACATTTTGATTTCATACACTGAGTTACCTCCCATATATATTTGCCATGTTTCATCAAAGGAAGTTTCGAATGTCCGTGAAATCCAGAATCTCAGAATCTCTCGTGCTCAAGGCCCCCTCTCACTTGACGTGCGGCACGCTTGCGGCATTGCTGCGTTCGGAAGATGCTCAACGAATTTCAGAGATAAAGAACGAATTTTCTTACTTGTTGTGTATTTTGTGGTCTTCTATGTCACACTTTTACGTATTGCGCAATATCTGAATTATAACAAATCGGAGAAAATAACAAAACAGTACCACAGTGAACGAACGCAGCAATGCCGCAAGCGTGCCGCACGTCAAGTGAGAGGGGGCCTTTATGGAAAACTCACCTGCTCATGGATAATTACCAGGACTTTCATAAGACCAACAACACCGGCACCATTCAATGGTGGTACCATCATTACGTATTGATGGTTACATTTCCTTTTAAACCTCGCTCGGTGGATGACTAAAGCCCCGGTCACAAGAATCGTACGATTGACTGCGATGGCGATTTTATGCTTGATATAAGCGCAGTACGTCGCAAGTCGGGGAAGAATCGGAAGCAATGGTTTAAATATATAAAGTTGTGGTCACAAGGATCGTAGTGCATCGTACGATGAGGTCATAAGAGCGTACCTGCGTCAATCGCAGGTGAATCATAGTAAATCGGGGAGCATCCTATGACGAAAATAGAGCTGAAATAGATTTTGAACATGTTCAAAATTTCTCCACCGTCGTACGATTTTTATTGCCCCCATATCAGACTTCCTTACGGCCATTTTTTCTACTGATGAAGTTAAAGATTTATAAATTCTTAGCATGTGGTCATGGTTTCAGTTTCCCCTGATATTGTCGTTGTTGACGAAAAAAGAAACTATATCAGTTGCAACTGTTCACTGTAGACGTGTTCACGAGAACAAGAGTCCGTAGAAGAGCCAGTGTTCAAGGCAATATTTTCCACGTGGCAGATTCATTATCACGCAGTGCACAGGTGATGCATGCATTTGTTTAATAGCTACATACTCGTGTGTTCATAATTAGACCAGATCTCAGCAATCGCCTGTTTCGGGTCAGTTTACCATAACTGTAACCACGGGGAAACTTGAACAGAAAGGCAGGCTTATGATATAATGTTTATGATATGATTTTTGTCTGATGGTATTTTTCTTGATAGCATATCATAAAGAAAAAAAAGAAAAATATGATTTTCGAAAAAGCCTGACTCGTAAAGACGGCAAGTAGGCCGATATAACCATACTAGTACCTGATTTGAATCTATGTTTGTAAGACTCATTTTGTTATGGTTTCTTTTGATTTGTTTTTTAGTAAAAGGCATCATAGGAAAGTATTCAACAGCTAGGTTCACATTTAATTGGTTAAAGAAGCACAAAAGCGGCCAGGCGGCTATTCAGAAGAGACACTAGTGGTAAAATCGTACGGCGCTGGAAAAAGTTTGAACGTCATCCGATGCTCTGCGATGGCTGATTTTGATTACGATTTAGCTGCGATTCACTGCGATTATCGTGCGATATCCGGAATATGCCATCGCAAGGACGTCGTACGATTCTTGTGACCGGGGCTTAAGGGGTTACATGCATATAGCAGTTATGATGGTTACAATAGCCCTTTTACAACAGATAGCTCAATTGTGCTCCGCTCTTTTTGTCATGACAGCTTGGTTTTAAGCCCTGACTTTCGGCAGATTCTTATTCTTAAAATTTAGCTTTTGGCATCAGATATCGTGGTGTACAAGAAAAAGCTATTTAAGATTTTGGATTCTCTGCACACCTACAAGACCCACAGTCGATGCCCAAACAATGTCTGATAAAACGGCGGCCTTAAGTGGTACAAATTTGTGTTTGCCTGAATTCTTACACGCTGAGCCATGTCTTGGGCGATTGTTGATCCACGTAGACCTTGAAATGCACTTCAAATCTATCTTCACAGTCTCCGGGATATCTGGAGAATCCGCGGCAATTAAGCTCATTAAGATGTGCACTTGAGAAGGTACCCATTCATTTCCAGGTTTCCAACGGTTTCTTGCCACCTTAAACAAATAAAAATAGTACAGAGTTTATACCTTTATATTCTATTCTAAAGGCCTGCTTTGGTGTTTCCATCTTGCTTCTGTATACTAGCACGACTGGATCATATTTTTACATCTGCTACAGTGGTGCTATTACTGCGTATATGACATGATACACAATTCTATTTTAGAATCAACACAGCCGATAAAGTGATGGCATATTTGTGGTCTGTCTGCCTGCCAGCCTGCTCGTAATCGTTAAGAAACAACACCACACGACCCATCACCCATCTGCAAATGTTATCATGGCTTCGACAAGGATTTGATCTATGTTTGTTTCAAAAAATGCATTTCTCATTCCAAACAGCCTAGCATTGTCCTGCATAACACACCTTACCTTGTAGTCTTGATGCTGTGAACATGTAGCTCAGAGAGGGAGATGTCCCGCCTGGTAAACGAGGGACGGTTCTTACTACGAAGTGCAGAAATCGCTGCCGTCTACCAGCCAGCCCAGTTGGTAGACTTTGCTCTCCAGCAAACCACAGCCGGCGAGGATTAGAGAGAAAGAGGAGTTGCGGGGTTATTATTTTCGTTTAAAAGCAAAACATTTTTGAAAGCTGCTGTTGCCAGGAGACCGACTGGCGAGTAGGGATTGGCCGACCGCTCGACGTTGACGTCACACCTTGTACAGCTTCTAGCACTTGTTTGATCTGCTTAATTTGCATTAATTTGCATAGAAAGGCATACAACCTTGATGTCCCTGGACTGTAGTGCATCATGCATAAAAATGATCAAGAGACACCAAACTATCATTATATAGCACTAGACGGAACCTCATCCTAGACTATACGTACGAGTATGTCTGTTCGTATCTAGACAAACAAACAAGTCAGATGCAACGTTACATGCTCTGTGGATCTGTAAACCTTTGTGGCGAAACAGTGTTGTCGACACAACGCTTGTATAAAGATCAATACTTCTACATTGTCTTGTCATTTTGTATAGCGTTGTTAAGGCCTTCAGCATTAGATTCAGATTCAGCTTTATTGTTGCTCGCTATGGCATATCACATAAAACACACGACAACAGTCACATTGCAAGTAATTCCTGACATCCACTAATATGATAAACAGTAATAACCATAAACGGTTACAATTAATGTCTACCCTCATGTTAATGGGTATTTCTCAAGTAATATCGATTAAGCGAAGTTTCAATTTTTGTCTAGTAAAGCAACGACCACTCAGGTGAAGCCTCCGTTGCAGACTTCGAGCGGGGCTGACATTTATTGGGGGGGGGGGGGGGGGGGGGGGGCTTTTTCCCCCCAATTTTCCAGCGCGGGCGGGTTCCCTTATGACGGGAAAGGGAATTTGCCCAGGAAGGGACCTTGCCCGGGAAAAAACTTTTGCAGGGGGGAAGTTTTCCCCCAGCCCACGTTGAAAATCCCAAAACAGCGCCCCCCCCCCAAAAAAAATACTTAAAGGAAAGCCCGCCCCCCTCAAAGTTTGCAACGGAGGGTAAACCAGGGGCCCCGGGGGGGAAAAAAAGGGGAGGTTGGCCCTTTTCCAAAACCCGGGGGAAATGAATTTTTTCAAAAAGGGGGGGGGGAAGAAAAAAAGGTGGGGGGGCGCCCCCGGGACCCCGAAATGAAGACGGGCGACGTTCCCCTCTAAAGTGGAGGGGTTCCTTAAA
>NC_049980.1:18471698-18474901 GCF_000003815.2 Branchiostoma floridae | reverse complement strand
TACATTTGCAGAGAAAGCAAAAGAAGATGACTATAATATAAAACAAATCGGGATAATTTCTACATATTAGTTGATCAAAGATGTTGTGTTCTTGATAACCAAAATGTAGTCAAGACTAAGGCAAGGGGATGCTGTCAATGTTAACTGCTAAACACCAAGCTGTGAATCATCCATTACCACACTTAGCACTATACACAGTGAAAACGCAGCCTAATTGCGTGTGTCACTTCACCTACCCTGTAATAGCTCATTCAGAAACGTTTGTGTGTAGTACCAGTTCTGCTGACGTTGTATCGTGAAGGTTGTGAGTGACTGGCGTCGCTAAGTATTTTGCTGACGTGCGGGGTTTTACCGGTGTCTCCTGGTACGTCTTGCATGGCTTCTTAACGTGCATCCTCCAGGGTCGACGCTCAGGCGGGCGTTAAAGATGACTACTTGTGCAGAAGTAAGGCTAGATGCACGACGTTCTCAGAGATAACCAGTACAGCCCTTTCTCACAAACAGTTATCCTCAACTAGTCGCTGTTTGAATTACGGTGGAATATGAAATAGTGATGCTTATTAGATCAGTATCAATTGAATAAAAGTAGTGCAATCAAGTACGAAATAAGAAATGTCATACATGGATGCACTTTAATTGCACTGACAAAGAAGAAAGTCGATGTAGATATGAGATAGATATAAGTTGATATCTCAGCTTGAAGCTACAGACGGAAGGTATTTCTCTGGGTAGAATATGAAAGGGCATTATGGCTTAACAAAATTAGCAGAAATTGACTTGTGTTTTCTTGTCCTTTCCTAGCTTCGATAAGTGCACATTTTCTGGTAATAAAGTAGCAACATCATATGTAGGTATATTTCCAAAAAAGGCATGAAATCCTATATGTTCTCTAGGAAACTCATGTATATGACCCATGACTTTTTGTCAGTGTGTTTCTGATGAGGGATTCCGAAAGGTGGATCACATTGGACGTAGTTACAGATACCTTTTGCTAGCATTTGCGGTCCAATCATTTAACATTACCGCCTGTAGCCGTGCAATGGCACATTGATTTATCTGCGAAATCCGTGGGTTCTTTTGAAGACCTTTGTTCTTTTGCATCAGTGGATTTCCCAGCGGTGGATATTCATGTGATGGGCAGAAAAACAAGATTTGAAAAGAACACTTCTTGCAAGAAGTCTTTGATGTCGGTCATTGTCGTCACCTTAGGCGTTTGTGATGAAAATCAGTTTTAGGTTTAAAGGGATTTCACGTGGTTTGCAGTGGATTCAATTTTATTCAAATTTACACATTTTTGATTTGACAAAAACTATTCACGCTGTGTTTGTAAAGCCACATCTAATCATACATATGTTCTCATTTACAATAATATTTTATGCAGTGTTATGATATGGCTAGTTTAACATTTGACAGTTCCCGTGTAGAATATTTTCCGCTGTAATAATCTCTTTGGTAATCTGATCACGATGAGTCTACCTTTGAAAATGTTTCTTTCTCTTTTTGATGTTATCGATGTTGTTCGCTACTTGATCATCTCTTTGCATATTCACACATGTTATTCTTTGTCACCCGCACTGTGTTGAACCTTATCCTTTCGTTGCTTGAACTACTCCCTGGTAACTTAATCTATTCCTAATCAATATTCGCGTGAGCAGAACACGTTTATATGTATTTTTCTCTTATAGATATGTGCACAGGTGAGTAACTCTTGCGTTTAGATAAATCAGCCACACCTTTTAACACTCTGAGGGTCTCCAGTTCCAGTTCACAAAGGTAGCCTTCCTCCTTTACCTCTGGTATTTCTCCAGAGATTGCAGCTAACAGGTGTCATATAAAGCACATTGCTTTTTCTATGTCAATTAAAGCAGTAAAGCAAAACCAGTGTAATTTTCTGGTTCGCCCTGTAATATCATCCTGAGATTGAAGCAGTACCTAGCGTAGCGCTACAGGGATATATATTGTACATTAATGGGGATTTTGTACGTAGTAGAGAATTGAGGAGGTGAACCGATCATGAACCCTGTCAACTCCAGTGTACATGTAATCTTGTGAAGTTACTTTAATGTGATCAACTGCTGACATGGAATGAAACATGAAATGTACACGGGTCATCAGTGTCTGGAAGAAACGCAGGAATTAACTTTTCTTCTATCCTTTTTGACATCAAGTTGATTTCTAAGAGAGGGAGTAGTTATCTATCAAAGAATAAGTTATAGATTATAACATTTTCTAATTAATTATGCAAATGAGGTCCCGTTGCATACTGTCTATATATCCATGTTTCTCCTTCTCTCAGTTACAAATGTTAAATGTTAAAGTAATGGAAAAGAGTGGGTCTACACAATTTCCCTATTTGTTATATTTCCCTATATACAAATTAAATTCCGAATTTCATAATTGGCATCTTACTATATGAATCATTACTTAAGCTTACTACATGACAAAATTCTCAACAATCGTAGTCATAGCATGTCCAGAACTTAAGATATAAAGCCAAAATTTCCACTCTAATACAGTAACAAGCCGCTGGGGACCCTGGCGTCCCTTACTACAGGAGAAGGTGGTAACATAACATTCCTCATTGATGGGCCTGGGCATCTGATCTTGCGTAATGAACTTAGATGTGTGTGTGTGTGTGTGTGTGTGTTTATGCGCGCGTCTGTTACCTTCGCAAACAAGGTTATATTTTTCGCATACATTGATCATCGATATCATCATCATCATCATCCGGGCGTGTTGGTTGCACGGATGGCCATGACTCATCTTATGGAATAAACACACACTCACACATAAACATTCACACACACACAGACACACACAGACACACACAGACACACACAGACACACACACACACATACACACATGCACACACACACACACACACACATACACACACACACGTACACACACGCGCGCGCGCACACACACACACACACGCACAGACACACACACAGGCACACACACACACAAACAAACAAACAAACAAACAAACAAGCATCCCACACACGTACACACGCGCTCACCCACCAAATCTCTCAAGTAAGAGGACTTCTGAGAATAATGATATGCTGTGTGTCAATGAAATCATGACGTTTTTATGCTTTTGAAGGTGGCACATGCAACGTTAATGCCCTCTGTAGTGTTTCCTGAGGAGATATTAAAAGGTCGTACTGAGACCAGGTCAATATCATTAAAACACATC
>NC_049980.1:18466365-18470392 GCF_000003815.2 Branchiostoma floridae | reverse complement strand
TCTTCCCTCCACATGACTGTTTTTTCTAGTATTTAGGAACTGATGCATTTACCCGTGTTTCTTAAGACTGGTACTTTACCAGTGTTTGTGTAGCATTTAGCAACAGCTATATCAACTTGCGCGTAGATAGTGTTTATAATGAGAAACTATTATTCACGTGTGTTTTTGTTAGTGCTTTGGAAATGTTTCCAGCACAAGAAAGAAAACACTGTGACAAATTGAAAACATATAGCTGACGTATTCCGTACCATAGATGGTGTTGATTTACACGTTCGCAGTAGCACTGTTTTTATGCCACCTCAGCTGCAAAAATTGTCCTTTTCATTTCAATGTCATGTTTGCACCGAACAATATAGTACCGACTTTCGAGGTATGACATCTTACGTGTAAGGTAATAAGGTGCCATATAGGTACCAGGTAACACACCATATACGTTACTCCCCAGGTGCAGTATAGTACCAGGTAGCGCACCTGTAATATGTAGTAACCAGCTGCTCTTTGGGGGGGGGGGTGCGAAAACGCTAAAGGGGGGCGAGATCGCTGTCACACCGGTACGCGTACGGTGTATCGGTACAAAACCGTTTTTTCTTGTTGGATCGGTCCGGAAAAACCGGACCTGAAAAAAAAAAAAAACACAGTGGCCGGATGTTCGACCGATTTGAAAATGAACCAATTATACCGACAGGTGTTCACATATTTTTGGGCTTACATGTCCGAGCAAACAACAAGAGCGAAGTAGAGGAGAGTTGAAAGTCATTTTACCGAGTATCCACAGACAATCTTAGTCTAAAACAGTGACAGTTAATGTTATTTATGTTACCTATACACGAAGGTAGGATTCTAAAACGCCAACGGACGTCGGATACTCCACATAACAGAATCCTTTGTCAGCGAAATAAACCATTGTTTTGAGTACAATAAGTTCAAAGATAATAAGGTTCAGGTTCGGACCTGGACCTGATCCTCCGGACCTCGTCAGTACTTGTACCTGTATGTTCTGTACCGGCACCCACCCACCCGGCACCGAGCAAATAAAGTGACTAGTTCGTGCTACTCTTGATGTGAGAAACTGAGTGCACCTCTTCTCTCTAAATGAATGTAGTCACTGAAAATATTGTATGTTCAACTCTACTTAGGGAAATGCACTCTTATCTCCCATTCAAAATTGTCTTTTATTTGATGCTGTATTTAAGATCATCCAACAGACAGGTCGTTTTTAGTTTAAGTTGATTATATAGCCTTATTTGATTATTCCTAAGTTTGTAAACCAGCTGCACGTTCACTTTGTTACTTGATTCCTTGTTTATTTTCACGTCGTTATCATTATCTTTTGACTATGTTATTTAGTGTTCGTTATTTTGTATGTGTGTCCTTATTTTGTCATGTGTAAGAGGAGAAGACTCAGATAAGCAACTTTGCTTTTTGTCAAATCCTCGTTAAATAAATGTGAATAAAAAAATGAACGTAGTCTTGATCCTCTTTGCTCGTATCTGATCACACCATTTCGTCCTAAAGCCTCAGAATGAATTGGATTGGACTGGTTGATGAATAGCGCTGAAGGAATCGTGGATTCATACTGAATTCTATAGGATGAACTGCATTACGTGCGTTACTACACGTGGATACTTCACACGCCCAAGGGTGAAAATGAGATGAGTTGAGTGAAGAGGGTGTTGAAAGCGTCTTGTGTAATACTAGGAAAGTGAAACTAAATTTATATTGTATGGGCAGCGTATGCTATCAAACGGTGTCCTTTGATAGTGATAAACAGACAATTGTATAGAGTATTGCAGCTTTGTAAGTAAGATTACCAGTTCTGGCATACGACCAACATTCTCACCTCACGATATCTCGGCTTCTAAAGTTTAAGGTTTTGAAGCAGTTTTGAAGCATCTGACAAAAATGGTTATTCTTAAGGTCAAGTAACGTTGCACTCAGGCGATATCCATCAGGACATACCATTGTATATTTTTTGTTAGTTCTCTGTCTAAGTGCGCGCTCCCTATGATCCTGCCACCAATTGCAGCTACAAAATACCAGCTGTTGTAAGGAGATTACAACTTTTCAGAAGCGTACCAGTTGTCGAACCGCAAAGTTGCTAAATGCAACTGTCCTATTGTGTAATTCACGTTCACGTTCAAGGCCCCATCTGCCTGCTCTCGGTGTAACTCATATCATCATCCTCTACATCCTGTAGCTGACAACGCGCAGCAACAAGACTGATTATAGCCCTAAAGCCAGTAAAACATACTCTTACCCGCGCGAGTGCCTGTCAGTGATTCTATTGATGTACACCATCAGAGTATCCACGCGAAATGAAAATTACATACATTGCCATGAATTCTTGATGGGGCGGACTTCTATGGAGTATTAGTCTGGGTGAACAATCGACAGAAGCATATGTAAGAATCAAAGATATACTTGACTCACGTTAGGTCTAGTGTAGCTCAATGTTCAAGGTCGAACCAGAAGAATATATGATTACTGTGAAATGAATTTAAAATTTGCCCTTATACTGAGTTATCTCATCAGTGAAGGGGGAAAGGATTGTGAACAACTCCCCTATCTACGCATACTACCTACAATCACCCGACTGTTAGTTACATCCGACATGGCTGTGTAAAATGTTAGCATGTTTAGCTGCCATCTTGATCCGCTACACAATGTTTCTCATTCGGTAAATCCACTATGATACACACAACCCATTACCCATAGCGCATGTAGCGGTTGGTGAATAGTCACAGAGTAGTCCCATATTTTACCTAAATCCTACCTACCGACATTGCTCTCAAAGTGTGCTGCCACCCCCTAATGCCACGTAACTACTGTTGAAGGTTGGCATTTATTATATATGTGCAGGTACTTAGGTGTTCAGGTAGCTAACGTCTGGCGGCGCCAGATCTTATCATGTAGTTTGACGTGGTCGACACCTGAGCTAAAAGGCTGGCCTCTTTTAACCCTTTCACTAGAGTACACATCTACATTTAGGAGGTCAATGTTGGCATCTGGCAGAAACTGACTAAAGAAGTGTTCTTGTTATAGTAGTTTAGGTGCAAATTAGAATTGCATGATATTAACACGCACAGTTATTAGTCTCCATGATTAACTCATTATATTTCAGCCATACCATATATGGTATGGTGAAATATATTGTATTCGTAATGTTTCTTTCTTTCTTTCTTTCTTTCTTTCTCCTGTCAAATCTTCAAAGCGATTCATCTCCGTCGTTCCGTGACCGAATGACCTGAAATTTGGCACAAGGGTAGAGTGGGTCAATACCGAGGTGCTGTTTTCTCATTTTTTTCATATCTGCCTCTAAAATGATTTTATTGAAGTTTAAAGGTCATGTTTTGACCAAAACGGTATATTGTGGCCCCCTGTTCCCTTGAATTACAATGGAATGACCTTAAATTTGGTGTAGATAGGCATTAGATAGTTGGTAAAATGATCCAAGTAAAATTTTGGGCATAAACTACTTTAAAATGCTTAATTTCAGCGCTTTTCTGAGGGGAAATTGGTTTTCTTTCGGCTTCCTGCCGTGAACTCCAGTGACCCCAGAGCCCACACGTGCCAGGTGCCGGCGGTCTGGGGAGAGCGATAGATAATTACTTTATGGACGCCAGCCAATCAGCGACGAGAAAGGCGAATGCTAGTTAATATTCATAAGCGGGGCCTTGCAATCCCGTATATACACAAACAGATGCATATTACAGCCTTACAGTGGCCATATGGTCCCCTTTGCCGGGTTTGAAATTGTAGTTTGTGAGGATTTGGAGTTCAGACAGGGTCATTTGAGCGGTAGCGGACGGTACGCGTGCATTGAACGTTAGTGTCGATGAATTTACCAACATTCCGCATAGCACTATCAATCATTTTCGGCAGATTTGGACAGGGAAAATTGGACGGCTTGCGTTTAGTTTTGATACGTAAGTTTGACAGTGGCGAGAATGCATGTATTTTTTCCCGAACAAATGTAACATGCATTGGCATAATACCGGTCATAAGATGGTAAACGAATGGAGGTCTG